>NC_047658.1:9449266-9529266 GCF_011762505.2 Arvicanthis niloticus
CACTGTCCTGTCCTGCTGGTGCAGTGTTCTGAAGAGAGCCTGCTTCTGAGTGAAGCATAGAGTGAGTGAGTGAGCCAGCACACACAGAGAGAAACAGCCTTGCCTGGGACACTCCCTAAGCTCCCCTCATCCACTTCCTGTGGTAGTCAGAGGACAGTTGCTGTCTCCTCCTGCCTCTGTGTTCTCCCCTTCTCCAGATGGTGGATGGTCATATCTGCAGGAGTAGGATGGATATACCCTTGTCATCTGAGTCCCCCATGTCTCCTCACCGAGTCCTGTAGGAGGAGCTAAGGTGGGAGAACAACAAAGTCCCACTTTACAGCTTTCCCAGACCAGACCTCTTCTCTCTCCTGGTGCTCACCTATTCTCCATGAGCCCCATACCTGTCCACCCAGACACACACCTCCATCTGCTGCCTCCCTCAGGGCACTTAAATTACTCTTTGTCTACTCAATTACCCCAGATAACCCTCTACTCTCACCCACTGAGAAACACTCAATCATGATATTAAGGTGTAATCACTTCCTGTCAACCCTGACACCCCAACTCTGTTCAGATACCTCAGGTAAACCCAGACTTCTCAGACCTGCCCCCCAGGCTTCCCCAATCCCACTATGAATACCAGGTGGGTCACCCCAGTTGTCTTATCCAGTCCCACAGAGGTGAGCCATCTGGGACACTCAGTTGACAGGGGAGGGTAGTCTCCCATACCCATTAAAGAAGCTGTAAGTTGGAAGGTTTTAGGGGTCTTTAACCCCAGTTTTTATGTAGCAAGTACAGTTAGAGGAGAGTCAGGGAGAGTGGGGGAGCAGAAGAAAAGGCTCTGGGAGGAAGGGTCCCCCAGGGCCACTCACCTGAGTAGCTCAACGGGCTGAGAGGGAGTTCCAGGGAGAAAGCAGAGTAGGGACTTGCCAAGCCAGGGCAGCCTTTATCCATACTGCCACGCCCTGAGCAAACCTGGGCAGGCAAGCACAAGTCAGGTTTCCCTGAGGCGAGGGACGCCCCCACTCCATTCCTCCCTTAAAGAGACAGTTCTATCCATTCTCTAGCTGAAGTAGAAGGGGATCAGGGTGGGCTGAGGGTTGACATCTTAAAGTAGGGAAGAGGGTGTGTCTGATCTCAACCCAGAATGAAGAAGATTCTGGGGTCCTTAATGACAGACCACCATCTCCCTGGAGTGATGTGGGAGAAAGTGGAACACCCGTGTAATCCTTCCCTGATTTAGGTTGTAGTGGGGGTGGGGCTTTTCTTTATTTGTTTGAGACAAGGTCTCTGGGCTGGGAACTCACACTGTAGACCAGGCTGGACTTTATCTCATCGAGAATCACCCATCTCTGTCTCCCCAGGCTTGGATTTAAGGCATGCACCACCAGTTGTGGTTTCGTTTGGGGATGGGCCCTCTGGCATTTATAGAGAACTAAAGCCCACTCTCCATTCTGCATTCTTTGTTGGCAGGGTTTAAGAAAAGATACTGACATGGCCAAAGTTGTAATAGGAAGGAGACACTCAAATGGTGGGTAGAAGTGTGTGTGTGGGTTATGGTTCTTGGGGTTTATAGACCAGGCCCCAGAAGACTTGAAAACTGAACCGGCTTTCTGTGTTTCTCCCAGGGATGAGGAGGTGATGAGTAGATGCTCTGTCTACGGAGTGGGTGTGGGTGTGGATGTCAGAATTGGCTTCCTCCACTGCAGATGAGCTCTCTGGACTCTACAAGTCCCCTCCCTTCCCTGTCCCCATCCAAACGGCACTCCTTCCGCCTGGGGTCTGTGCAGGCTCCCACATGGTCCCTGTTGGAGGTGCCCCCTCCCCCAAAATTCTTCCTCTTTACACAGAAGGACTTTTGTCTGGGAGCTGGATGAACAACAAGGCACCATTGAGTGGCTGGCAGAGGATCGGGGTCACCGGGAGGGGCAGGGCCGGGAAAGGGGTGGCTTCTACCCGGCCACCAGCTGGACTCTAGACGACCCCCAACACTATGGTGAAGGCGGTAGGGTGGAGACCCAGAGTCACCAGGCTTGGGAGAGGCTGCCATTGTGGGTGTGGAGAGGAGACTTTGAGGGAACTTAGGGTCAAGGGTCTGCGGGGCAAGGAAAAAGACTCCCCACTTCTCATCAAGGCCTTCTTCCTCCTTGATCTTGCTCAGTTAGCCATGATAGCCTGTGTTCCCTGAGGCAACTCCTGATCTTCAGGCCAGAGCTCAGGACAGCACCAAAGCAAGAAGCAAAGAAGCAAAGCTAGAGATAAAACTGGAGGCAGGGCAGGCCTGGCAGAGGTCCGGCCAGGGATGGAGGGAAGAGAATCCCAGGTTCCCTTAGGGTATCTTTATTCCTAGCCACATCTTCCAGAAGCTTGACTGTTCCTGGGGAAAACAACTAAAACCCTTGGTGGTCCCAAGAGTAGGATGGTGTCTCCCTCTGCTGGACATCATAGAACTACATGCATTGGAGAGCAGGAGCTGGGGTGTGTGTGTGTGTGTGTGTGTGTGTGTGTGTGTGTGTGTGTAAGCTTGAAAGCTTGGGTCTCTGCCTTCACCCTTCATGGGTGTGCACCCAGATGCTAGAGGGACCAGGTGAGAATCATGAGTAAATCCCGAGGCAGGACGAGTGTGAAACCATCTCTCACAATGAGAATGACTACCAGTGTAAGATGAGTGTCAGCCTGTGGTCAGATATAAGCAGATCTTCAGGCATCTTGATAAGGGACCAAAACTAGGTGTGCGTGTGGAGGGAGGGGTGATGTCACTGTGGTAGGGAGACGGTGTATGTGTGTGGTGTGAAGTGGAGTGTGTGTGTTTGTGATGTATATATGTGTGTATGTGTGTATGTATGTGTGTGATGTATGTATGTGTGTGTTGTGTGTGTATGTCTGTGTGTGATGTATATATGTGTGTATTGTGTGTGTATGAATGTGTGTGATGTATATATGTGTGTATTGTGTGTGTATGTATGTGTGTGATGTATATATGTGTGTATTGTGTGTGTATGTATGTGTGTGATGTATATATGTGTGTATTGTGTGTGTATGAATGTATGTGATGTATATATGTGTGTATTGTGTGGTGTGTGTGGTGTATATGTGTGTATGTGGTGTGTGTGGTGTATATGTGTGTATGTGGTGTGTGTATGTGTGTGTGTATGTAAGTGTATGTATACTTGTATAGGGATAAAATATCCTCAGAGTCATGCCCATATGGGGAGGGGACCTGAAAGAAGACAGAGGAGAGATTGGTAATTCCACTTGTACTTTAAAATTTTACATACTGAGAAAGTACTACTTTTTTTTTCCAAGACAGGGTTTCTCTGTATAGCCCTGGCTGTCCTGGGTAGGACACTCTACCTGGGTAGGTCTACACTCTGTAGACTAGGCTGGCCCTAAACTCAGAAATCCACCTGCCTCTGCCTTCCAAGTGCTGGGGTCAAAGGCATGTGCCACCACCGCCAGGCGAAAGTACTATTTCTTAAAAGCTTAATTGAGGGGGCTGGAGAGAGGGTTCAGCAGTTAAAAGTGCAAGCTGCTCTTGAAAAGGACCTGAATTGTGTTCCAGGAACCCACAGCCACAACTGCTTGTAACTCCAGCTCCCAGCGATCCCGTGCCTCTCTGGTCTCCAAGGGCACCTACACAGAGATGCAGCATACCCTCACAAAGACACATGATTTAAAATAAACTTTAAGTATCTTTTAAAAGCTTGGTTGAAACTGTAGGGCAATCTGCCACACACCTGTGATCCTGATATTTGGAAGGCTGAGGCCAAAAGAATTTGAGTATGAGCCCTGCCTGGGCTACACAGCAAGTCATAGGTTAGCCCAGGATGTGTCACAAGATCCTGTCTCAGTTGGTCAAAATATTAACTAAAATAAAATAATAAAATAAAATGAGCATACAGTCATTGTTCAGTATTTACACATATTGCCAGGATGCTCTTACATAGCAAAATGCTTGGCTATTTAAGTCCTTTATTTACAGTGCTATAATATTTGCCCAGAACCTAGCCATGTCTGTTGTGGGTTTAAAATCACCCCCACAGTACTTGCAATACTCAGTACAGTGGAAATGTTAGGTAAAGAGTTGTCACTCTGTATTGTTGTCCTGGCAATTGTGTCTGCCCAAGACAGTGACAAGAGCCACCTTGCACATTTGTAGCAGACACCATGTTGCAAGGTCCAAAGGTCAGACATCCTCAGGAGAGCACATGTTTTTTTCTAGAGTAATTGTTATAGTTGATGGATTTCTCCCACACAACAGCAGGTGCAGAGGGATGATTATATGTACAATATGTTTTATAACAACATGTATTAATATAGATGACAAGGTTATTGGAAGTATCTTTCCTTCATGTTACTTTATTTCATTTTTATTTATTTGTGTGTGTGTGTGTGTGTGTGTGTGTGTGCATATACAATGCCCTTGGGAAGCCAGAAGAGGGCGTTGGATCTCTTGGAGCTGGACTTTCAGGCTTTTGTGAGCTGCATAGGTAAGAGAACTCAGGTCCTCTGTAAAAGCAGGAAGGGCTCCTAGCTACTAAGTCATCTGCCCGGCAGCCTCCTGTTGCCTTTTTGAGGTCATTTGGCCCAGAGCAACCTGTGTAACCTGGAACAGGCTCTGATTTTTCAATATTGTAGGAAGTCTAACTTAACGGGGAAAAAAATCAACTACCCATGTGGCCTTAGCATTGCAACTTTTAGGAATGCAATGAAAGTAGAGTCAAAGCCACAGGTATCAATGAGCTGACCTCAGAGGTCACGAAGGATAGATCACAGGCTCTTTCCAAGCCTATCAAGGAACAGCTGTGTCCTCCTGGTCAAAAAAATGGAATCTATCTCTGGCCTTGTGTGAAGACATGACATTCTGATCTGCTCCAAAGATTAGAACATTACATACCATTATCTCCTTCTACCCTGGCTTCCATTTCTCTCTCTCTCTCTCTCTCTCTCTCTCTCTCTCTCTCTCTCTCTCTCTCTCTCCCCCAACCCCCTACCCAACCCCTACAACCCTCCCACCTCCCACCCACCCCATAGCTCTGGTTGTCCTGGAACTCACTCTGTAGACCAGGCTGGCCTCGAACTCAGAGATCCTCTTGCCTCTGCTTCCCAAGTGCTGGGATTAAAGGCGTGTGCCACCACTGCCTGACTCTAGCTTGTTTTTGCTGCTGTTACTCCGTTACTCTGACCAAAAGCTACTTAGGGGAGGAAACAGGTTATTTCAGCTTACAGTCCAGCATTGAGGGATATCAAAGCAGGAGCTTGAAGCAGAAACCATGGCGGAATGCTGCTTGCTTGGCTCGCCCACAGTCTCAGGCTTTGCTAGCTATCCTATACAACCAAGAATCACCTGCCTAGAGAATGGTGTCCCCCACAGAGGCCCTAGTCCTCCTCCATTAATAAACAAACATGCCCCCACAGACATGCCCATAAGCCAGTCTGATCTAGGCAATTCCTCAATTGGTCAATTCCTCAATTGGGACTCTACTTTCCAGTGACTTTAGGTTGCAGTTGAGTTGACAGTTAAAATTAACTAGGGCACCTCCCTTAAGAGTTAATCCAGCTGGGTCTGTCAATCACCTGGTGGATCATCCCTCAAAAGCCGATTCACTAAAGCTCTGCTAAGGAGATGGGAGGAATACTTATCCCCTTAATGCGATATATAATACTTATCCTTTTCAGAAGCCCCTCCTCAGTGGGGATCCTTGAGAGGCTTCATTGTATAATACTGGGGCCTGACAGTTTACAACCAACAAACAGACAAACAAAGCATGCCTTTTTCTTTACTTACACTCTTTCTTTCATGTACCTGCCAAAAATCCTAAGCCTGCTTTCTTTCCCTGGCACTTTGGTTTCTTTACCTTTCTCTGAAGCACCCCTACCTTTCTGCCATGCAGCTGTCTGCAGACCCTCATTGAGGAGTGGCTTTCTCTCCTGTCCCTCTTCTTCCTCCTCTTCCTCTTCATCCTCTTCTTCCTCCTCCTCCTCTTCCTCCTCTTCCTTCTCTTCATCATCTTCCTCTTCCTCTTCTTCCTCTTCCTCTTCCTCCTCTTCCTCCTTCTCCCCATCTCCTTCCTCAGACAGCTGCTGAGATTAGCAGCTTCCCTGTCCTGATGTTTGTTGCTTAACCCCTAATAACATTGCCCTCAAACTTTTTTGTGTGTGTCCCTGTAGGAAGCCGTGGTTAGCAGTGATATATTCGCCATTCCAAGATGGCGCGGACATCGTGTCCTCTCCACTAGTAAACAATTAACTGCGCAGCTGCAAAGGCAGAAAGCCCTCCAAAGTCACTGGCCAATCCCGAGATGTAATATTGGGTGATGAGTGAACAGCCAATCAGAAGTGAACACGTCACTCTAGGGTGTATTTAAGCTGTGCCTCTTCCTGTGTTTGGCCCTTCCGCGTTTTCCACTTCTGCTGTTACAAGTAAAGCCTCGCTGTGGTGATACCCGAATTCTGCCTCTCGTGTTTCTCTTCCACGGGCGAGGGGGGACACGGGAGGTGCGCGGAACAACTGGTGCCGAAACCCGGGAGTTTCAAGGCAACGTGGAGGCCCCCAAGTTTTGGGGCGGGTTAAAAGACTACAGGATTCGAGGTACACCTTTGGAAGATATGCCTGGGGTGGAAGCGTTTGTGGCAAGCGGATTTAAACTCACCGCTGCCGCTCCACTAGCTAGCCTCTTGCTTGCATTGCATTTGTTTTTAACTTATTTGTGTTGTGAGAAAGAGAGCCACTCTAGCATACCAGAACCAGGGCGTGTTAGGCATCAGGCCAGAGAGCCTGGGGGTCAGGCCAAAGAGCCTGGGGAGAAAGAGTACTCAAAAGGAACAAGGGCTACTGCAGAGCTCATTAAGCTTATGGAACCTTCACTGGTGGGTGGAGAGAGAGCGGAGGACAAAAGGATCCTCCTTTATGACAGAATCTTTGGGGAACCAGAGCAAGCAATGCCAGTGATAGAACAGATGATCTTTGAAAAGGCCACAGCTGAATGCGGTTTGGGAAACACCCTTACTAACACAGGACTAGCGGCAGCTAATTTACAGAGGGCTGTTGTCCTTCTTGAAGGTCAGGGACTAGATAGGCCAGAACCATGGCCAGGAAGGGGGGCTGTTTGTGCTTATTCCACAGGTGAAAACAATTCAATTTGGGTCCCTACGAGGCTGGTACAGATTGTGAAGAAGGAAGCCAGATTGCAAGATTACGACCCTGATTCTCCTGACACTGATGTTCGATTTGGCGATAAGTATACCACTGTGGGCCATAGTCAGATCTTGGCCTGTTCCCTTGCCAGTACATTCAAATGCTGAAACACCTCCATTGTTTACAGCTATTGAGTGTTACTTGGTTGCCCCAGCCTCAGGCACACCCTCCAGCAGCCTGAGTTATACAATGCTACAAGTTTTCCATTAAATTTTACACTTTGTTTTGTGGCAGCAAAACTTTACAGCATAAAGGTAATCTACTTGGTGTTGATTTTAGATAGAGAAAAGATACAACACGTGTCTTTTAAGGTTTACAGTTTAAATTTAAGGTTTAAAGTTAAGCTCAAAATCACACAGCTCAGGACTAGCCAAGCCTCAGAGAACAGGCCTGAGGGAGGTTACATTTACATTTGAATTAAGACAATACAGACTGAGCTACAGAAGCCCAGGTGCTAAGCATTCCCTTTTGTCCTGGGTCTTTACAACCTGGTCCTAGAAATGTGCTTACCGGAATTCGTCTTTTGTCCTCATTGTTTCTTGTGAGAGGAGAGATAAATCTAAAAACCAAAACTTTACAACAGTCTGTGGGCTAAAAGTTATGATTATGCTAGAGAAATTAAAATTATGTCTACTTCCCTCCATGAGTATAGCTGTGCCTGCTGATAGAGTATGGTTCAAATTGTTCTAATTCCTTTATATTTAAAGTTGTTAAAAATGAGATGCCTTGGATTCCTCTAATATATGTAACAATTATTAGAGAATAAGGTTGGCTTTTATCTGATATATTCATTGGACTAAAAAAGATTGGTTATTAAATTAATCCAAAATAAAGTTCAAATTTAAGATTTATACAGCCTAACTTGCCTACTCCAGCTGCCATTTCAGTAAATGCTTATATAAAAGATGTTTTATACCTTCCCTTTACGTTTCTGGTAAAGGTGAGAGATTTACAGTTAGTAAATTTATTCATAATTTTTAAGAGCCCATGAAGCGATATTTGTTAAAAATAATTGCTTCAGAAAATGGTTAATTGTTTTACATTTTATATATATAAATATTGTTGTTGCTTTAATACAAAAAATTAAGAGGTTAAATCTTTTGGTGTGTATTATTCATTGTGTGATACTTTATTAGTGGATTTCTCTAAAGAAGTTTTTTTCTACAAGCCATTGCTCCAATATAACGAGCTTTAAAAATTTTTAGAGTACTTGTTACTCCAAAAAAGTATTCAAAGACAGTGTCTTTCAATATTTGAGACCTCAGTTATATCCTAATCAGATGGGGCTAGAGAGATGGCTCAGCCATTAAAGGCTGGACTTAATTTAAATTATAAAGGCTGAACTCCCAGCAACCACATGGTGGCTCACAACCATTTGTAGTGGGAATCTAACACCATCTTCTGGCTTGAGTGTACATACAAAAAGAAAATGGTTTACTTTTAATCTTGATTTGCTCTTAGTGATTTTTAAAAGTTGTTAAGAGATATTATTTGGCTAAAACCTCATCTTAAGCTTACCATAGGAGGATTTAAACCTCTGTTTGATATTTTCAAAGGGATGCAAGTCCTAAAGTAAATCATATGTGTATTTTCTTGAGTTTATCCTGCTTCAACACAATTAGATTGTATGTTGTAGCCACTGTTTAGAATGTTTAAAAAGGGTGTATCTGCCTTGTCTTGTTGAATGGTATATTTCATGAAGTACAAAATGTTTCAGCTAGAGATCTAATATCTCTAGCCATTTGAATAACATTAAAATTAATAAGGTGTTTAAGAATGCATCTACACAACCGGTGTTGGTGTGTGTGGACCCTCCATTTTTTTTTTATGTTATCCAACTTTCAGAATAATTCTGATATCTTGGATTGTAAGAATGTTACATGCCTTTTGGCACAATGCTGGAATGGATCACTAGACCTAGCCTTGGTTAATAAAGTTACAGCAGCTACTGTTGTTAATCAAGTTTCAGAAAAGACCTCTAAGGCTTTGACCATTTTACAGAAAGTGGATGCATATCAGGCACCCTGTTGGTCAATCAGAGAGTTAATTTGCTCCAAGCCCATGTGGAGCAGCTCACGGATGTGGTTCAAATAAGCTGCGTGTCAGCAACCCCACATCTAGGTATTACACCTCTGAGATTTGTGAATGATACATTTATTCAAAGCCATAATCTTTCTGCTTATTTAAAAGAGAATTGGACTGGGGAACTGGACCAGATGCAGCAACAATTGCAGATCTGGATTTCGAGCCTTGATGGAGCACAGATGGACCCTGTTTCCCTTGGCGATTTTACTTCTTGAATTTCTTCTGCCTTTTCCTTCTTTCTTAAATGGTGGGGATAGGCCTGTTTGGTACAGCTCTATGTTGTGGATTGGTGTTCATGATGGTTGGTCTGTAAGCTCAGAGCCCAGCAAAAAAGTGACAAGGCCGCTATTGCCCAAGCACTCGCAGCCTTGGAGCAAGGATCTCCCCCCTGAAATTTGACTATCTAGGCTGAGAAAGTAGCCGATGACTGAGACCCTCAGTCGATGCACCCCAAGGGTTCAGCCCATTACACTGGGTCGATGAGAGGTCTAAGTCCAGCCAGCCCTTGCCTAAATAGCTGTGGTACCTAAATAGTAGGTTGACAGCCCTTGCACTCCTGGGAGCTATACTCCATTGCACAGGGACAGGTGTCAATTCCTCTTTACATCCCCTTAGCCCTTGCACCCAGAGGACTTGTTTCCATTGCACCTGGTAGGGTAAGGGAGAATCTTCGGGCTGTAAGCTCTTGATTGCTTATTCCCCCAAGATGGAGTTTACTTGATCGGGCTTGAGTTCGAATCTTGATTGGTGCTGCACTTAATAGGCAAAAGGCTGTTCCATATTAATAATTTAAACAGGGAGAGATGTAGGAAGCCGTAGTTAGCGGTGATATATTCGCCATTCCAAGATGGCGCGGACATCGTGTCCTCTCCACTAGTAAACAATTAACTGCGCAGCTGCAAAGGCAGAAGGCCCGCCAAAGTCACTGGCCAATCCTGAGGCATAATATTGGGTGATGAGTGAACAGCCAATCAGAAGTGAACACGTCACTCTAGGGTGTATTTAAGCTGTGCCTCTTCCTGTGTTTGGCCCTTCCGCGTTTTCCACTTCTGCTGTTACAAGTAAAGCCTCGCTGTGGTGATACCCGAATTCTGCCTCTCATGTTTCTCTTCCACGGGCGAGGGGGGACACGGGAGGTGCGCGGAACAAGTCCGTCTTAAAATTCCTTTATTAATGAGTCTAAGAACACAAGGAAAGGAGACTTCAGGTCCTCATGTTTCTGTGAGCGCCCTTCCCATCTGAGCCACTTTGCCAGCTTCTAAAAGTATATCTTTTATGATGACCTCTCCAGATTTCCCAAGAAGCTGTTACAAAAACAAACAAACAAACAAACAAACAAATAAATAAATAACTAGCAGTTGCTGCTGTGGCTGGTCATGTTTGCCTGTTGGAAATTTGCTTGCCAGTGTAAGATGTTGAGGGGCAGGCAGGGCCTCAGAGCCTGAGGGATGAGTTACTGTGTGGCTGTGGGCTACAGTTCTCTCTATCTCACAGGTCTGACAAATAGGCTGGCTCTTGTTTTTGTTTGTTTTATTTTTGTGTTTTTTTGAGACAGGGTTTCATTGTGTAGCCTTGGCTGTCCTGGAACTCTGTAAACCAGATGGGTCTTGAATTCAGAGATCTGCCTCTGCTTCCTGGGTGCATCTCTTAATGCCCTTCCATCTTCTGCCATGGGGCAATGAGACTAGAAAGGTCTCATCAGAGGCTGACACACGTTCTTGAACTCCCCAGCATTTAGTTTCAGGTAGTCTGTTAGGACAGCAGAAAATGGAGAAAGACATTTGGTAATGTTCTAGGCTATTTCAACACATCAAGCTGTTTTTCCTGCTTCTCCTGGAAAGCCTGGGCTAGACCCAAGCTTGGCCTGGAAGCAACGGTTGGAATGAGGTTTGTCTCCCCAGGGTGGCCAGGTCCCATCTGTCCTTGGTTTTCATTGTTCTAGCTCCAGGCTGGCTCCTGACCCCAAGTGTTTCTTCAGGGATGTCTGTGCAGCCAATACCCCCACAGGATGTCACTGGAGCCCTGGAAAACAGGACATGTCTTCCCACAGTGCAAAGAAAGAAGGAAATAATACAGGTTTCCTCCCTGCCCCCAGAGGCTTTGGGAAGTTAACTGACAAAAATGCCTGACATCGGACATGGTCTGCACAAGCTATTGTCTCAGCCCTGGGGAGGTTGACACAGAAAGATGTAGAGTTCAAGACCAGCCTGTGCTACATAGTGAGACTATGCCCAGCCCCACCTCTCAAAATCAAATAGGTCAGGCAAGATGGTTCTGTGAGTAGAGGTGCTTGCTGCCAAGCCTGATGACCTGAGCTTGAATCCCAGTCCTCACATGGGAAAGATGAGAACAGATTTCAAGGTATCAAGGTGCACTGTAGCACACCCACACAAATATATAAACACACACATACATAAACACACACACACACAATCAAATCTTCCTGTAAAGGCAACAAACAGGATAGACCAAGGGAGGAGAGATGACTACAGCAGACTTTACAGAAGCACATGGGGGGGGGGGGCGGGAATCTCTGGTATAAAAAACAAAGCCTGCCACCTACTTATAGGCTAGGGATAATTAGAGAGCCAGGAGGGGAAGGGAACCAGAAATTTCTCTCTGTAGCCTTCAGTTGGCCATTTTTAGATGTCAGCAGAGAAAAGCGGTCTGTGGTGAATTATAGAATTCCAGGTGTCTGATGAACACCTCTCACGCCAGCCATTACCCAAAACCACAGTTCAGAAAGGCAAACACTTAGGAAACCTGAGGATACCATGCCAGCACTTGGGAGGCAGAGGCCTGTGAATCTCTGTGAGTTTGAGATTAGCCTGGTCTACACAGCAAACTCCAGGGTAACCTGTCTTCCAAGGGAGTGGGGGTATAAACACAAGTTTCTTTAGTTTGGGAGGGGATTATCACTGTTTAAGCAACAAGGGGGGCCTTTTAAAGTGGTGTGGCCTGGATGTCTTAACTCCTTCCTATTAGGTAGGCACAGGGTCATGCAGCTGCTGCCCCAACAGGCAGTGTCCTCATTAGGAGAGTCTTTGAGAAGAGGAGGAAGAAGAGGAGGAGGAGGAGAAAGAAAAAGAGGAGGAGGAAGAAGAGGGGAAAGAGGAGGAGGAGGGAGAGGAGAAAGAAGAGGCCCATCCTTAACACAAAACAATCACAATACTATGTGGAATTATAACACACTATGTGGAAACATAGGACATTTAGGCTGGAGTAACCTGGGCTAGTGAGATGGTTCCCTGGGGAAAAGGTGATTGCTGCCAAGCCTGGAGATCAGAGTTCAATCCCCACATGGTGAAAAGAAAGAAGTAACTACTACAAGTTGCCCTCTGATTTCCACAGGACACACACACACACACACACACACACACACACACAGAGAGAGAGAGAGAGATGCTAAATAATGTAAATACATTTTAAAAGAAGACTAGAATAACCTAAAAGTTAAACAGAGTTTAATTGAGAATAAGAAATCATATTTATGTGTGATCTATATATTAAGTATATGTCTCTATATTAAATATCTTATGTATTGATTTCCCCCTAGGTAAAAGCCTTTGTTCTCTCCTGCTCTCCTGCTGAGTCTCATACTCTGCTCAGGGATCAGTTTCCAGCCAGTGACCCATGGCTATAAACTCTCCCTGTCCTGACTTAACCTCTTACATATGTGGCCAGGGAGCTTGCAGCTCATGGGGCTTGGCTGGTGCTGCCTCTTGGCAGCCTGGGCTCCCCCTCAGCACCTTCAGTCACTAAGCCTCCTGTACTGACCTCAGAGGCTAATCCTGAGCTCTGATCGAGGCAGAGTGAGGCACACCCTGTTGTTGCTGACTATCTTGGCATTTTCAAAGGATTGTCCCAGTGACTATGTCTCTGGGGCTAGCTGTGACTGGCTTAGTGACTTGTCAGTTAAGGCCAGGAAGGGTAAGAAGGAAGGGTAAGACCCAGGTCTTCCGTATAAGCAGTGAGATGACAGAGGTCAACAGGGTACCATTTAGCCCTGAGCGACATCCCTCAGACAGCTAAGTCAGAGAAGGGGCCATGCCCAGGAGAGTGCTCTAGAAGCAGTCTCCTGCCTTCAGCACCAAAAATGGGATGTCACCCAGATCCAGCGTCTTACCTCACCCCTAACCCCAGTGGTACAACAGCCTTTGCCTGGTACCCAGCTCCTGTCTGTAGCCCAAGTGCTCTTCTCAACTACAGCCAGAACTGTACTGCTGAGCCAGGTCCCATGGGCCTGCCCCAAACGCACCTTCTTCCTGCTAAAAGCCGAGACTTTAGTGTGACCACGTACAAGTCCTGCATTAAACCCTTTGTCACCTCTGGATCCATGATTTCTACTAACCAACTCAACTCAGGTACATCGGGCTGTTCTGGTGTTCTGCGCTGTTCCTTATGTATGTATGGCCAGCCACCCAGCCAGGTCCCCTGGCCTTTGCACGTGGGTCAGGGAAGCGTGTTTCCCAACAATCCACTCATTCTATCCCTCCTTCATTTTCATCTCCTGGACTCCACTCTGGTGCCACCTTCCCAGCGAGGCCACTCAGTCACAGTGTGTGGGTGTGTGGGAGGAGGGGGAAGGGGGCGGGCCAGATGTCAGCACTGGCTGTCTTCATCAGAAACTTAACTTTGTATCTTAAGCTCACAGATTCGGCTAGACTGGCTGGCCAGTGACCTCCAAGGGGTGTTCTTGTCTCTTCTTCCCCGGCTCAGATCGCAGGTGCTCACTGAGACTCCCTGGGAGGCAGATAAGGAGAGGGGCCAGGTAAGGAAGATGATGAACTTCCAAGAGATTTCCTCGACTTCCTTCAGACCCGAGACAAAAGCTGGCCGCTAAAACAAAGGTCTGGCAGGGGCTTTTTCCTTTCAGTAGGTTGGACTGGCTCAACAAGTTCAAGGCCAGATCAGGACAATTTACACACAGCTGAGCCAAATCAGCCAGCCTGGCTTTCTTCAAACCCATTAGCCTTAAGGGAGGAAGATTCTTCAGACATAAAAAGCCCCAGGCCTCAAAGAGAGGCTTTGCAGAGGACCCTTTTCTCTGTGTTCCTGCTGCGTTGGTGTTTCCTCACGCACAATAAACGCCTTTCTTCAACTGCTGATTCTGCTACCCTGCAGCTGTAAAGCCCAAACGGAGGGGACCTCACGACTCCGTGGAGAACTGCAGACGCACCCCAAATCACTCACGAGAAACACGGCTTGATGCAACAGCAAGAGGTTTACTCAAAAACTAGCCTGCTAGGGCGTCTTTCCTACCCAACACAGGTGTTGAGGAAATCAGCCCCCAGCAACAAATTCTTACAGCTTATAAGAGAAGAGTCCACAACCCAGGTAGAGTTAGGGAATGGGGGTATTGGTGTGTTTGATCTCCAACTCCTAAGATGGATGGCGAGTCACTTTATAATTGGTGATTTCTATATCTATCATGAGCTCCGGTTCAAAGCAGGTCAGGCGTATCTCAAGCTTATAGCATCATAGCACCATTGCCTCAGGGTTGTTAGTTAGGGCCATCTGTTCGAGTGGTCAGTTAATTTTTTGGAACTGAGGCGCCACAGTGTTTGACTTACTGATTTTTTTATGTCTCTGCTTTAAGGGTAGGGTGTAGGGGATCAACTTAAATTTTTCTATCTTTCACAGCACTCGAGATCTCTCCACCGCTGACTCTGGAGCATGAGATTTTTCGTGTATTTTAACTCTTTAACTGGCAGAGAAAACAAAGATGCCTAGACTGTAACACCTTGTCTAGCTTTTTTTTTTTTTTTTTTTTTTTTTTTTTTTTTTTTTTTTTTTAGATCCATTTTATTTTGTTGCTAGTGTTGTTTGAAGTTTTCCTTGAAATTTTTTCTTCGTGTATGTGTGTGTATATTTTGCTTGCATATATGCATGTGCACCATGTGTGTATACACTGCCCATGGAGACCATAAGAAGGCATGAGATTCTCTAGAGCTAGAGTCAGAGATGACTGTGAGCCACCGTGTGGGTGCTGAGAATTGAACCTGGGTCCTCTGGAAGAGAAGTCAGTGCTTTTAATCATTGAGCGATTTCTCCAGCCCCTTTTATTGTTTTTCTTTTTCTTTTCTCTTCTTTCTTCCTTCTTTCTTTCCTTCCTTCCTTCCTTCCTTTTTTTTTTTTTTTTTTTTTTTTTTTTTTTTTTTTTTTGACAGAGTCTCACTATGCCGACCTTGCTGGCCTGGATTCACAGACACCCTCCTGCCTCTGCCTCCAAGTGCTAAAGACATGTGCCATCATGTTGGATTCTATTGTTTTAATTATGGGCACGTGTGTGTGTGTGTGTGTGTGTGTGTGTGTGTGTGTGTGTGAATGCAAGTGCCCATGGGGGCAGGGGGGTTCAGATCATCAGGCCCTGGAATTACAGCTATTTTGAGTCACTTGACACAGGCACCAGGTCCTCTGGAAGAGCAGTATGTGTTCGTAACCACTAAGCCATCTCTCCAGCTCCATGCCTTCGTTTTGTTTTGTTATTGTTAGTTTTTAAATTAATTAATTTATTTTATGTATATGAGTACACGGTCACTCTCTTCAGACACACCAAAAGAGGGCATCAGATCCCATCACAGATGGTTGTGAGCCACCATGTGGTTGCTGGGAATTGAACTCGGGACCTTTGGAAGAGCAGTCAGTGCTCTTAACCACTGAGCCATCTCTCCAGTCCTTGTTAGTTTGTTTATCTAAATATGAGTGCTGAAGACAGAACTCGGTCCCCCATAATGGAGCCATATTCTCCAGCCCTTTAAAACCACGTTTCTGCCTAAGACATCACTTCCTGGCACACAGTTTAGTACCTGGCTCTTAATTGTGTCTCTCTCCCTTCTGGAAGAGGCTGAGGAAGGGTTTGGCTATCTCATGAGCTGCCACCTGCCCCATAGGAGCATAGGTGCTTGACAAAGCTCAGAAATTATTTCTTGGGCAGCTGAGAACCTGGCTTGTGAATTACTGTGCCCCAGACCCCACAGCACATAACTCAAATCTCCATCTTCCTGAAGCCAGGCACCTCGGAGAGAACACAGGAAGTCTGGTTAAGTAAGGTGGAGAGGGAAGGAACTCACAGCCAGGCAGCTTTGACACTTTCTCATCTTGTAGGTACAGCTGCTCACTCTGGTCCTCAGTTTCCCCTTCTGTGCATCTGGGATAATAATAGCCAGCTCCCTGCAGGGCTGCCCTTTGGCTTCAATGGGGTTGTTGTGTGGGATACAGACAGCGTGACTAATTCTGGAAGCTGGTTCCCTTCCTGGAAGGGGGTGGAGTGGGAGGGGTGGGGCTGTAGGGGTTTTCAACAGTCAACAAAGAAACCCTTGTGGGCAGGGCCCTGCGGGGAGGAAAGCAGCCAGCGCTGTGGGTCCTGGACAAAAGTCCCAGGTCTCAACGAGGATTACTGGGGTGTTTACATTCTTTGAAGATTGTAACAAGAAATTCTGGTTTGGGGGAGAGGAAGACACGGTCTCCCAACCTGAGAGCAAATCTAACATTACAGAAGGCCGCAGACCAAGAGAAAAGCTGAGAAACCAAGTTAGTACCTTGATCAAACCATACCTGGTTCCTGATATGGAATTTTCAGCTACATAATCTAAAAGTTTGACTCATTTGACTTTGTTTCAATGGTGTTTACAGTTACTTGTACCCCTGAACATGGTTCTGTGGACCTGCAATCTTTGCACTTCCCTAGAAGGCTTCTTACTCGGAGGTATTATGTATGGTTTTTCAGGAGTCTGAACCATTGCATGATTTGGGCTTAAGTCAGCAGGTGAGTCTCTGGGCACCCTGAGTGCTTGCTTCAGTGAGGCCAGGGTTCCTTCTCGCTACAGACAGAAGGAGTTCCACCAACACTGGACACCGTGGAGCATCTGGCCTGCTCTTCCCTAAAGCGCAGCAAGCAAGAGGAGCCAAAGACAAAGACAGCTCTGCAGGGGCCTGAGATTCAAGTGTCCTCCCACCAATGTGGTGAGGTGGGAGCGCCTGGTTGTATGACAGGTTGCAGGAGAGGGTGCGTGGCACTGGGAGGGGCCCCTTGGGAGCTCCACACCTCAGCCCAGGTCTGCTAGAGGACGGAGCCATGGTAAATACAGAGGTACAGAAGGCCCACAGCAGCAGAGTGGCTCACACTCTGCCAGAAAGTGTCCGTGGGCATGTGGACTTCTTCTCATACGGCAGCCATGCTGGACCAATCCTCTTAGAC
Source organism: Arvicanthis niloticus (assembly GCF_011762505.2). Taxonomy (NCBI): domain Eukaryota; kingdom Metazoa; phylum Chordata; class Mammalia; order Rodentia; family Muridae; genus Arvicanthis; species Arvicanthis niloticus. The sequence goes on from NC_047658.1 coordinate 9,466,732, forward strand.
AAAACACAAGTCACGCTGATGGCATTCCTGATATGGTGCCAGGCACCTATCAAAAGATGTGTTCACAGAAACTGGAACATGAGTCCAAGAGCTCACGATGGCTGTGGTAAGAACAGGTTGGCTCTAAAGGCAGACAGCTGTGACTCTGAGCAGGCTCTGCTGGAGGCAGCTCCGACCACAAGGGGACCACAGGAGCAGAGAGGGCTTGAAAGGGCTGAGGGCAGCAGAGGGACGGACTGGTGTAAAGATGTGGTGGCCATGGAGACGGTGATAATGATAGTGGAGGCATTGGAGGAGGTGATGGCAGAGGTGATGGTGATGGTGATGATAGTGGTGGCAGTGATGGCAGTGATAGGAATGAGGGCTGTTTTTGGTGGTGGTGATGGTTGTAATCGTGATAATAGGTACAGTGGTGCTGACGGCCCCAGGGTTCTTGTGCCAGGGGCTCTGACAAAGGGTCCAAAGCTATTTTCTAGAACTCTTCAGGGCTGCAGGCACGGCTCAGCAGTAGCTCTCCCACCTAACATGCACGAGTTCAGGAGTCAGTCCTCAGAACTACAAAAGTAAATGAGCAAAGCTGCACCTATTAAAGGAATTAATAGGTCACAATTAAAGGAAACAGACAGACAGACAGACAGACAGAGACAGGAACTCTGTGGGGCTGCATCATGTGGGGTCTGTCCCTGGAAGACTCCACGAGTCCTGCCAGCAGCTGGGCGATCACAAGGTCTCCTCAGCAGGGCCACCTCCCGGCCTGCTTGCCTGCCTCTGTTCTGGCCAGCTGTCACTGCAAGACTCTGTGCCCTGTTGGAAACAGTTAAGAATGGTAGGCCAAAGTCCCAAACAGCGTGAGTACCCATCCGTTAGACTGGAGGTTCTGCAGTCTGCCTGTTTGGCTTCAAGTCTCAGCTCAGCCACCTGGACAGGTCTCCCAGGGTGTGGCATGAGACACTTGTGGCCACTGGACCCCAGTAGCCAGGGCAGCCCAATGGCCGCAGGGGCCTAGAAACCACATGCTTCCTGCAACCATTTCACACTCAAGTTTTGCTTGTTCCCTCGAGGGTGTGTAGCCAAGACTTGACTCAACACGTCTCCACCTTCCAAAAGCTAGGCTGATGGACCTTCCCCCACTCCCCCCAAACCCCGGGCTTCCACTTCAGTTTAAAGAGTGCCACACTGGGGCAAGATCCAGTTGTGGGCAGTGGTATATTTCCTGTGCCCCTTCCCATGGTGACAGAGGGGAACATTTCAGACAGGCTTCCAGGGGTCCTTTGTTTTAGCATCTTCTTGTCATCTGAGAGTGTCATTCACACCAACAATGAGCCCTTGTCCCACACCCACTATGGTGCCTGGAGCCTTCACAACTTCACAGGTGGGAGTGACATCCTCTTCCTCCTTGTCTTTCTCTTTAAAGGGAAACCAGGGCCTGGAGGTATTAAGCAACCTTCCCAAGTGCACACAGAAAGTGGCTGGGTTCTCTCCAAGTTTTTCTCAGTGTTTATATGGTCAAATAGAGGCAGTCTTTACATGAGAGAGAATAGAACGAACTACAGTCCCAGGATTCGGGATACACTGAGGCAGGAGGATATAAGTTCAAGGTAAGCTTGGGCTGCATAGTTTGGGACCTAAGAGACAATAACAGCAAAGCCAGTCCTGGCAGTGCAGACCTGCAGTCTCAGCTACACCAGAGGCTGAGGAAAGAACGTAAGAAGTTCACACCCAGCAGGAACAAATCAGTGAAACTGGTCTCAAAATAGAGAACACAAAAAGTGTTAGAGAAGTAGCTTAGTAGAAAGCCTAGAATCCCCCAGTGAGGGGCTGGGGGCATGGCTCAGTGGTAGAGCCCCTGCCTAGAATTCCCCAGTGAGGGGCTGGGGGCGTGGCTCAGTGTTAGAGCCCCTGCCTAGAATCCCCCAGTGAGGGGCTGGGGGCATGGCTCAGTGGTAGAGCCCCTGCCTAGAATCCCCCAGTGAGGGGCTGGGGGTGTGGCTCACTGGTAGAGCCTCTGCCTAGAATCCCCCAGTGAGGGGCTGGGGGCGTGGCTCAGTGGTAGAGCCCCTGCCTAGAATCCCCTAGGGAGGGGCTGGGAGTGTGGCTCAGTGGTAGAGCCCCTGCCTAGAATCCCCCAGGAAGGGGCTGGGGTATAGCTCAGTTGTAGAGGTCTTGTCTTTCATACACAAAGCCCTGGCTTTAATCCTTGGAACTGGAAATCATGGTCACAATGACTGCTGAGACTGCTAATGCTCTTACAAAGATGGCCTGGCAGCAAGACAAGAACACGGGAAGTAGACATTTGTCCTTTGGGTACTGGCCAGTACCTATTGCCACCACTAACCTCATCCCAAACTTCGCCAGGCCATCTCCCCAGAGGACAAGCCTGGTGCAGGCAGATACCAATTGGAGACTCCTGCTCCCAGGCTACAGGGCAGATTCAAGAAGGGACCAATCAGAACAGCCAGGCACTGTGAACTGACATTTGGGCCTCTTCAGGACTTTTTCTCTTGCTAGGCAGAACTGAGGGCCTGCCAAGCACATTCTGGAAGATTTTGTTCGAAGGAGGAGCCAACAGCTGATGCCACAGGCTGCCAGGGGTCTCCTAGGCTGCACACAGAGGCCGTGTCCCTGACCCTATTGGGCCACACCCAGAATCTCTACCAGCAAAGCTCCCCCAACAGAGAGATGGACACAGATACAGGTTGCTATGTGGATCGATGCACCAGGCAGCTCAATGGCAAGCCTGGGTAGGCAGGCAATGATACACATACTCCCCATATTGGAGCTCAGAGGATTAGACTGTGAGAGCAACTGACTTATGAAGCTGGGGTGTTGGAGCCTATGTGAGACAGCCAGTATGGGAGCAGAGGGCCTCTCCCATGTCCCTACCCAGGAAAAACTGGACATGAACATAGGTGTCATATAGCATGGCAGATATGGAGTGACAATAGTCACAGAAGACTAGAAAGCCACGTCAGTCTGCAACACTCTCCTCAAGGCACTGAGGTGGACACGCCAAGGCCACTGTCTTAGTTACAGTTTTATTGCTGTGAAGACACCAGGACCAAGACACATTTTATAAAGGAAAACATTTAATTGGGGCTGGCTTATGACGGAAATGGAGGTTTAGTCCATTATCGTCATGGCGGGAAGCATGACAACACGCGGAAGACTTGGTGCTGAGAGTTCTACCTCATGATCTGTAGGCAGCAGAAGACTGTGTTCCACACTGAGATCAACTTGAGCATAGGAGACTTCTAAACTGGCCCCCACAGTGACACACTTCCTCCAATAGGTCACACCTCCTCCAACAAGGCCACACCCCCAATAGTACCACTCCCTGTGGTCAAGCATTCAAATACATGAATCTATGGGGGGCCAAACCTATTCATCCTACCACAGCCACCAATCAAATGTAGAGGCTAGGGTTGTACCCTAATCAGACTGCTGGGCCTGGGCTCAGACTCCCCATCTTAGTTACCCTTCTAAGCTGTGACGAAGCATGATGCCCGAGGCAATTTATATAAGACAGGGTTAATTTGGGCCTCAGGTTAGGGCCCATAAGGTTGGGGACAGCATGACAGCAGGGGTCAGAATGTCGGCTAGAGCAATAGCTGGGGTCTCATGCCTCATACTGCAAGTGGGAAACAGAGGCCAAATACAGGAAATTGGGCATGGGTTTTGAAACCTCAAAGCCTGCCCCACAGTGACATACTTCCTCCGGCAAGGCACACCTCCTAAACCTACCCAAACTGTCAACTGGGGACCAAGCATCCCATGCCCAAGAATTGGGGATTTTTCATTCAAACCACCACTCTCCCTAGAACCTTTGGGATGTGACCCTGCCTTCTTCAGATGGATGCCGTACCCCAGACTGGCTTTACTTATGTGTATCAGGCAGGAGGAGCATAGAAATGGGAACCTTGTCCAGAAAGCTTTTGTTGGGGAGCGTAGATCAGTGGTAAAGCACTTGCTTGCCTAATTATACACGAGAGCTCAGATCCCATCCCTAGTAACCTGATCCCCCCAAATTGTGATGGCACACCCCAGGCTGTCACACAGTGAGCCTCAAAGGAAAAGCAAGGGGCTGGAAAGATGACTCAGCGGTTAAAAGCATGAATTGCTTTTGCAAAGATCCAGAGCTGGTTCCCTACACTCACATTGGGCGGCAAATGACTGCCTGCAACTTCAACTGCAACGCCCTCTTCTGGCCTCTTCAGGCACTGCATCCATATGCACAAACATACACATACAAAAAAATAAAAAAAACCTCTCAAACAAGAAAAGAAAAACACACCATGCTTTCCCCAGTTAGTGCTCTCTGCCTCCTACTTTTGGATCAGGATGTAAGCTCTCATCTTCCTCTCCAGTGCCATGCCTGCCTGTCTGCTGCCATGTGTAGGAAGCCGTGGTCAGCGGTTGCCATTCCAAGATGGCGCTGGCCTCGTGTTTTCCCACTAGTAAACAAGTAACTGCGCAGCTGCAAAGGCAGAAAGCCCGCCAAGTCACTGGCCAATCCCAAGGCGTAATATTGGGTGATGAGTGAACAGCCAATCAGAAGTGAATACGTCACTCTAGGGTGTTTTTAAGCTAGGCCCCTTCCGAATCTCAGCCCTTCCGCGTCCTTCCGCGTTTTCCACGTTTGCTGATTCAGAGTAAAGCCTCGTTTTGCAGTAACTACCCGAATTGCGTCTCTCGTGTTTCTCTCCCACGGGTGAGGGAGGACACGGGAGGTGCGCAGAACAGCCATGCTCCCCGCCATGATGTTCAAGAACTCTAACTTTTTGGAACTGTGGGCCATGAGTTAAAAGTTTTCTTTTATAAATTGCTTTGGTTCTGATGTTTTACCACAAGATAGACAAATAACTAAGTTCTGTGGCTGTCAGGCTTTCTAGGGCTGGCTAACGGTGACCCAGAAGGACAGCAGGGCAGCCCCACAGCTGTGCATTTCCATCTCTTCTCTTACATCATCATCAGCAGGGCAGAAGGGGGTGGTGACTGACAGCTTAGGGGAGGGTCTTGAGAGCTCAATGACCCTCCCCAACTGTTGCTACATATCCACTATGATGCTTAATCTTTTAAAATTATTTTAAATTTTATTACATTGTGTGTGTGTGTGTGTGTGTGTGTGTGTGTTGTGGTGCACATGTGGAGGTCAGAGACCATCTTGCAGAAGGGAGTTGGCTCTCTCCTTCCATCATGTGAGTCCTGGGATAAAACCCAGGTCATCGGGCTTGGCAGCAAGCCCCACTACCTGCTGAGCCATCTCATGGGTCCTTGTTTTGTTTTGTTCCAGTACTGGGAATTGAATCCAGAGCCTTGCATTTGACAGTGGTAGTTCACCTGCACTGTCAATGTGAATGGATTGAGACAACCATGGAAACACTCCTCTGGATCTGCTGAGTGTGCTTGAACCTGAGGGCAGGATCCCCATGACCTCAGTTTTTCCATCTGTAACAATAGCTGGACTCCTGAACTGTCCAGTGTGTAGGGGCCAGACCTTCTTTCTGGGTCCTGGGTGTCTGTGATAGTGCTGCCTATTGAGCAAGTCCCAGACATACTGTCTCCTTCCTTGCTTCTTCCATCTTTCCTGTACACATCTAGTCGAGCAGCAGTCAGACTGGGTGGGAATAGCAGTTCACGAGAGCTTCCCAGGTCTCTGTGTACACGGGTCCACCTCTGTCCCATTGTGACCCTCCCAGGGCCCACCTCTCAGGTTGTAAGGTAGAGTGGTCACCCAGCACCTGAGACCCCTGTGAAGATCTTTCAGCTACAACTCGGGAGAGCCGAAAGTCCAGCACTCCAGCGTGTCCAAGTTGTCAGTCCTTCAGCTGGCTGTTGTTTGAGCTCCTTTGAGTTGACTCAGATCAGAGCTGTCTGGGATACCTTGTTCCCTCTAAATTCCCCAATAACAGCCTTCTGGCTTCCCCATCAGTCTGGGGTGCTTAGGTGCCTCCAGAGGTACCTGAGATCCAAATCATCCAGGACCCCGAAACAGGTCTGACGCCTATGCATAGGACAGTGCAGGGGCAGGCACTGAGCACCTGCAGAGGATGATGGGAACAGGACGCTGTAACAGAGACTTGCACTCCAGCATTTCCAGTGGTTACAGGGGGACCAAGAGGCACAGGAGAGATTCACCTGGAGGTACAGGTGAGATGGCTCAGCAGGTAAAGGCTTCTGCCACCAAACCCGACAGCCCAGTTCAGTCCCAAGGACCCACGTGACTGAAGGAGAGAGCTGATACTGAAAGCTGTCCTCTGATCTCCATGTACATACTTTGGGCACAGGCACCTCCTTCCACACAACATTTACAATTAAGTAGATGTAAATTAGAAGTTACTATGGCCACAATTTACAACTTTAAGAGCCAGATCTTCACATTAGCATGTGTGCACTTGCACACGCACAGTCACACACACACACACACACACACACACACACACACAGAGAGAGAGAGAGAGAGAGAGACAGAGACAGAGACAGAGACAGAGACAGAGACAGAGACTAAGGGTTGGCATCATATGTCTTCCTGTGTCAAATTCCACCATACTTTTTGAGACAGGATCTCTTGCTGAACCAGGAACACATTGATTGGGTTAGACTGTCTGGCAGTGATCCCCAAAGATTCTCCTCTTGGCTTCCTCGGCACTGAGGTTATAGCTGTACACTGCTGTGGCCAGCTTGCCAGATGTGTTCTGGGGCTCAAACTAAGGACCTCACACTTGTGTGACAACCATTTCTCCTGCCACAGTAGGCAGTTCTCTCAGACTGGACCTTTAAAGAGACTATCTCTCGGCTCTGTCGGATCCAACGGCTGTTCTAAAACAATGGTCCCCAACTTTTTGATGTCTTTCCCTCTGAAAGGCGGGATCTTTGTCCCTACCCTTAGAGTTCAGGTAGATTGGCAAGTGCACTGGCTGACAGAAAAGCAAAAGCAGGGCTGGAAAGTCAAAGGCAGATTACTCGGGAGCACTGGGCTATCTTTTAAGAAGTGCAAGTGTCCTAAGGCAGCCATGATGGGAGAGAGCGCAAGCTACCCAGACAGAAGAAGAGTCAGTCCTCCTAGTGGAACCAGCCTTCCAGCCTAGACACAGATCATGGGTCAAGAAGCTTCTACAATCCCTACTTATCAAGTCCCTTTTGTTGCTGACTGAGGGCAGAGCATCGTTGAGCAGACACAACTCTCCCTGTCCAGCCTTCTGTGTCACACATCCAGTGAGCCTGACAGGAGGGTTATTATCCCCTGCTCGGTTTGGGCGGTTTGTTTGGCAGCCATTGGGCAGCACAGCAGTTCCTTGACTAACTCACATTATTGTAATAACATCGCGTTTTATGCAGAAACCAAAAACCCGTCTCCCTACCTACGCACACCACTGTTTGAACCTTCCCAGCAATTACTTCTGAATGTAAAATTAATGGCCGTCACAGCCCTCCCTAATCATGGCAGCCTTTGCACTTAAGAAAGAGCTAGTGTGAGAAGGAAACCCCACATTACTCTCTGCTTGACTGTGTAGATGCTAACAATCTCAGTGCTCCAAGCCTGCTGTTCCAGCTGTGTGTGGAGGCACAGGTCTGTAATCCCAGGAACCCAGGCAGGAGGATAGTAAATTCTAGGCTAGCCTGGGTTATAGTCACAGTTTGAATCTCAACTATCCCCCGAAATCTCCTGTATCTGGATATGTGGTTGGTGGCACTGTTCCCAGAGACTGTAAGACATTGGATTTGGGGGGGGGGGGGCGCTGGAGAGATGGCTCAGTGGTTAAGACCTCTTCCAGAGGTCCTGAGTTCAATTCCCAGCAACCACATGGTGGCTCATAACTATCTGTAATGGGATCTGATGCACTATTCTGGTGTGTCTGAAGACAGCAATAGTGTACTAACATACATTAAATAAATAAATCTTTTTTTATTATTATTTTAAAAAGGCCTTGGGTTGGGCAGCACAGCTGGATGAGAGTTCATTGGGTTGGGATGAGTTGGGAAGGGTTGGTGATGGTCGTTGCCGGGTTCTGTTTCTGGTTTGTTTGTCTGTGCTCATCCTGATCCTGCGAGATATGAAGAGCTTTGAGGTCAGGTTCCCAGCACTGTGACTGGCTGTCGCGGCCAACTCTGCCGTCCCCTCAGCAATGGTCTGTATTCTCCACGGCCAAACCATAAGCCAGAATAAACCTTCCCATGAATTATAGCAGGAATTTTGTCACAGTAGTGACATGAAACTCACAAAAGCAGAGGGATTGTCTCTAATGGAAAGGGCAGGGGTGGGTTTATGTCTGTCACCCCAGCCCTCAGGAGACTGAGAAGGGCAGAAAAAGAGCTAAGGCCAGCCTCAGCTACATAGAAAGTTTAAATAGCCTCTGCTACATGGAACCTTGGATTGTCTGTTTTCTGAATAATGGGAACAAAGGAGTAAAGAGGAAAAATAAGTTTTCTGGAGACCTAGAGGCTAAGACAGGGAACCCCTGTCCTGTCAGTTGAGCTCATTAGGCTCTTTTGTGGCAATGGAGAATAAAAGTGCTGGGGGGACCCAGAGTGGAGACCCTGGCTTACAGTCTCCTGCCACACAGTGCTGGACTGGTGTTCCTCTGTCATTTACACCTGGTGTGCCCCTTTATGGCCCCTTGGAAATTTGGTCACCAGGGATTAAGAGGTAGAATCTTTAAGATGCCAGGCCACCTTCATCGTCAACTTCTTCAGCCTTTTCACCTGGCTGTGTGTAGCCCTGACTGTCATTGGCATGATGCAGCTTCACTTTAAGAAGTCTGAGCTGAAAGGCCGGTCAAGGTGAGTGTTGGATGGTGTCCCTGCTCAGTCCCTAGGTGTCATTCTCAGAGGCAGGGGCTACATCTAAGAAGCCTCTGGTCTTGCCCTGTCAGCTACCCTCTATCTTTCCCTGCAAAGCAGGGAGCCTGCCTGCTTCTTTGTGAGTACCAGATGAAAGGTACATTGAAGGCTGAGCTGTTGGGGACACAGCAAGTGTCATAGCTGTGGCAGGACAGCTGACTTATGGTGACTGGTGGCCAGCAGCTTCTTACCCAGCTGGTGGCATATGCTTTTAATCCTAGCATTCAGGGCTGGCGAGATGGCTCAATGGCTAAGAGCAACGACTGCTCTTCCAGTGGTTCTGAAATTGATGCCTACCAACCACATGGTAGCTCACAACATCTGTAATGGGATCTGATGCCGTCTTCTGGTGTGTCTGAAGACAGTGACAGTGTACTCACATATATAAAATAAATATATCTTAAAAAAAAAAAATTAATCCCAGCCCTTGGGAGGCAGAGGCAGGTGGAGCTCTGTGAGTTTGAGGCCAGCCTGATCTAAAGAGTGAGTTCCGGGAGAGCAAAGCCTACACAGTGAGATCCTGTCTCAAAGAAACAAAAACAAACAGAAAGGCAGGGCCTAGAGCAAGGGTTTGGGGACTCTGGTGCTTAGAAGAAAGGTGTATTAGTCAGGGTTCCTATTGCTGTGGCAGAGCACCGTGACCAAAAGCAGCTTGGGGAGGAAAGGGTTTATTTCAGCTTACAAGGCTCGGCTTATACTCCATCCTTGAGGGAGGCAGGGCAGGAACCTGGAGGCAGGGACTGAAGCAGAGCCACTGGAGCAGAGCAGTGTTGCTTACTGGCTTGCTCTTTGTGGCTTGCCCAGCCTTTGTTCTCACACCATCCAGGACGACCGACCTGTAGCAATGGTAGGGCCCACAGTGGGTCAGGTCTTCCCACATCAATTATCAGTCGAGAAGACTGCCCACAGGTCAGCCTGATAAAGGCATTTTCTGAGTTGAGGTTCCACATTCCAAATGACCCTTACTTGTGTGAAGTTGATACAGCACTAGCCAGCAGAAGGGGGATCAATACATTCTGATGGGGCCCAAGAGAGTGCTTATTTCAGGAAGGGCAAGGCTAGCCCCTGCCTGCTGTCCACTGAGTGCAGTCTACTCCCATGATCTTTTTCCCTTCCGCAGCGTTACTGGTCACCATGGATGTTCATGGGCTTTATTACTTCTGACTTCCAGCCTCTCAAACCATGTGCTGCAGAAAGACAGTTCTCTCTTCCCCTCTGTTTTGGGATTGGTTTTATGTATCCCAGGCTGGCCTCAAACTCATGATTCTACTTCAATACCCAGAGTGCTTGGAGTATAGGTGTGCACCACCCTATCCAGTTTACACCTCTTAAAATTTGTTTTCTGCAGGCAAGTGTATACATGAGTGTACGTGTTCTTGGAACCAGAAGGAGGCACTGCATCCCCTGGAGCTGGAGTTTCGGATGTGTTGCGGCCGGAGCTCCCCGACAGTGGGGGCCAAAATGTCGGGGACCGCTCTATCAATGTTGGAACCCGCACTGCCAAAAGCCTTGGGGGCTAAACTGTTAGAGCCGGCACTGCCCCAGGCTGCTCCAGTCCGAGGGCCAGGGTTCAGCAAGAGAGAGAAAGTGAAGAATGGAGACCAGAGTGTGATTCAATCCTGTTTATTCTTCAGTCTCTCTTCCTAGTCCAAGTCCCAAGTCTTGAGTTCCTAGTCCCTAGTTCCTAGTCCCTAGTGCCAAGTTACTTCTTCCAAGTGCTAAGTGCCTAATGTCTAATGCCTAATTCTCTGTTCTTCCTCCAAGTGCCAAGTGCCTAATAACTAATAATTCTTCTTCTGAGTTCTCTAGTCCAAGTGTCTTCTTCCTCAATGCCTAATTCCTACTGATTTCTTCTGTCTGCCTCTCACCTTTTATTTGTCTCACTTCTAAGCCATGCCTTTAACTAACGCCTTTAAGTCATGCCCTTAGGTCTTGTCTCTAAATCTGGTCTCTAAGTCACGCCCTTAAGTTACACACCTTTAAGTCTCACACACCCAAGGGAAGATCCTGAGTATCTAAAGCAAGATGTTATCAGAGTGTGCTCAGCTGTTGTAGGCTAATGTAATCAAGTCTCTTGTCAGGGTATATGGCTCAAGATGGCTGCAAGGATGATAGCCGCCTTCTGTCGGCTCCCCACACGGGTGTTCCTGAGCAGTCTGGATACTGGGAACTGAACTCCTCTGGAAGAGCACCAAGGACTCTTGCCACTGAGCCATCTCTCTGAGCCCTTAAACCTTACTTTAGAAGTATTCACCCTTGAGTGTCTCCCTATAGCAATGAAAAAGAAACAAATACATGCCTAAATCTCTACCACATCCCTTCTGCTGCAATCCCTTCCTACTTCTTAGGGCGAGGCCATGTCCTCTCCACTTGTCCTCTTGGCAAAAACATTCCCCTTCCTCCAAAACACATCTGTTCAAACCCTTCACTGGGCATCATGCTCCTGGAGAGACCTCACACTTCTAAAACACAGGAACGGGGCCTTTTTTCAGCAGACAATTACAAAGGGCACATCCATGATCACCTCCCTCCAACTCTGCATACAGTGTGTGTCGTTGCTGGGATTCAAGCCCAGGGCTTTTAGAGCATGCTAGGCAAGCCTTGTGCATTTCTGGCAAGCTAACATTTGACTGACCCACCAAAATCCCACAGACAAGACAATTTATGGAAAACCCTGAGGGACAGTGGTGAATCGGTATTCTGTAAGTGACATGTGGGTCTGGGAGGCTCTTTGCAGGCAGCACAGCCCTGGAGATTGACCTAACTAAGGCTGTGTGGAATCAGGTACTGATGGCTACAGCATTTGCCAGACAAATAGACTGTGAGTCCCTCCAGGGTGTTTTTGAAGAAATTTCAAAGCTTGAGGCTAACAAGCTGTGTGGTGTTGTAATGTTGATCAGTTAAGATCTTAAGCTGGCAGTGGCAAAGCTGAGGCCAGATTGTCACACACTGAAGGCCAGCCCGGGTGATACAGAACTCTGGATCAGTTATGGTTCCTACCCACCAAATTCCCACAAAAGGCTGGATGGAGTGGCAAAGTCCTTAATCCCAGCACTTGGGAGACAGAGTCAAATGGAAGTCTGTGAGTTCAAAGGAAGCTTGATCTTCACAGAGAGTCCCAGGAAAGCCAGGGCTACATAGTGAGACTGGGTCTCAGAAAAAGAAAAACACACCCCCATCACCCAAGCAAGAAAAAAAAGCCAGCAAAAATAAATTCAGAAGTTTTTAAAATCTTGAGAAGCAGCATAGGTTGAGCATTTTCTCCTCCTGCTGGGGTGTGGGGGTGGGGGAGTGCTGGCTTTCAGCCTGTGGGGGAAGAGCCTTAAGGTCTCAAGCGCCAGGGCTGCAGCTCCCCCTGGTGGCCATCTAGGCTTCCACAGAGATCTGCAAATGCAAGCAGGGGGAGAGGTGGACCCAGTCCCAAAGCAGAAAGGGGTGGATCTCTGAGCGGCCACCCTTCAAGCTGCACTTACAAGGCTTGTCACTCACCCCTCTCTGCCCCACAAAGTTTTGTTTTCTGTCGCCCATAAGCAGACATATTTATTGTTCCTCGGACATTGACGTCCACTTTCTCTGGAAGCAGCTCCTCATTTTCTTATGAAGAGTCTCCCTCACAAAGCACATGTGATTCCTGAAGACCCAGCCCCCAGCCCTCAGCCCCAGGCACCACTTCGGGTACAGAGAAATCCAACAAGTTCACATGACCCAATTCTGACCCAGAACTGGGCGTTTCTTTCTGGTGTTCTCATTAAAGGAGTGCGCGCGCTCTCGTCCGCGCCCCACCCCCACTGGCCTTATGAATTTGGTCCACTGTACATAGCCTCGCTTATGGAGAAAAGGCGTGCGTTTCTTCTGGTCGTGGGAAGGCCCGCAGAAAGCAGGCAGAGTGAAGGAGATTTGAGTTGTTGGATTGAGCAATTCCTTAAATCAGACTGTCTCCGGCGTTTTAGCCCCGCCCCCTACCTCTCTCCTTTTTATTTTTGAGATAGGGTCTCACTCTGTAGCCAAGGCTGGCCTGAAACTCACTATGTAGCCCAGGATAGCTTGTAACCCGTGAAGATCCTCCCGAGTCTTGGAATTACAGGAGTCAGCCACCGGGATCGGCTTAAATGGTTCTTCAAATGGTTAGGAATTCGGCCGATCACAATCCCTTCTTGTTTTGTGCTAGACCCTCAGTTCTCTCTGCTACTCTCAAAATGTCCACACTGCCGCTTAAGTTTGTAAACGCAGAGACCTATTAATCAAAACCATCTTTATTATTTAAAGAGCATCCGCACAAGGGGTGCCTAGAAAGCAGCCCCCAGAGGACAGAGTAATATTTACATGGGGTGGGAGGGTGAGACCAATGGCCCTGGAATTGAGTGGGCCGGCCACTGTGGAAGAGAAGTCCTTGGACTTAGCCTTCTTGGACCAGTGGACTGGATCCGAGCAGAAAACCGTTCCATCTGAGGCCCAGGGTGGAGCCTACCACGTGGGGCTGGAGCTACCAGACCAACTCTGACTCTGGATGCGTGTGCAGCGCGGAGCAGCGAGATGAGGCAGGGTCAGGGCTGAGTCACCATGCCACTGGCTTCGGAGTGAGTCTAGGGAAAGAGCCATGGGCTTCCAAGGTTTCAGACATTTCTCCCAACACTCTGTACCTAGTGTCTCATCCCCAGAAGCCTATGGGAATCCACCTGTTCTCCAGAGTGCCCTCTGGTAGTTCCAAACACAGGTTTCCCCCAAACTTCTACTTTCCTTATTAGGGTCCCAGACAGTCCCCCACTATAGCACCTCACCTTTATGGCCTTGAAGATCCACTCCCGGAAGTCAATGACTTTGGTGTACACTCCCGGCTTCCGGGCCAAAGCACAGCCCGTACCCCAGCTTACAATGCCGCATAGCCGCCATCTTGATGTCCCAGAGATGTTGTCCTCACACACAAAGGGGCCGCCGCTGTCACCCTGGTGGTGGGGGGATGGGACACCTGACTAGAAACCACCATGACTCCAGTGGGGAGCCCCAGTTAACATTACCCTGGCTCCTCCTCTGTCGCTTTAGGCCTGGGGGCTGTCCACTGTGTCCCTCACCTGGCATGCATCAATGCCACCCTCAGGATAGCCAGCACAGAACATCTTGGGTTTGATCTGATTCCCGTAGAAGTCGGGGCTGTTGCAAACTTCGTTGCTTATGATGGGAACCCGGGCCTCTTGGAGCACCATAGCCTGTTGGCCTAAGGGAAGATTGGTAAGGTGACCAGAATTAGGAAACAAGCCCTCTCTCAACATTCCCACTCCATGGCCTGGGGGTCTCTTTGAGGTTCACTGAGCCTCCCCCAGAGCAGATTCAGCCCCTCCTAGTGGTGTTGGCTGGTATTGCGTGGAACTCACCATAGAACTGTGTGTTACCCCAGCCGGTCACAGTACAGACCTTGCCATCCACCAGGGCCTGTCCCGCAGCAGGGAGACACACCGGCTGGATGTATTCTGTGTGAGAGAGCATACGGTTCGGCCCCCACTAGCCAGTCTATTCTTCATGGGACACAGCTATCCAGCCACCTCACCCTCCACACAACGCCAGCATGCCCTATCACTACAGGACGGAACCTTCATCTTCCTGTGTATATACACTACTTTCTCAAATCTTTTTCTTTCATCCCCAGTCATCCCAGAGAGCTGGGATTGACCTTGTTGCATCAAGAGGGACAAGAGGCCAAGTCACCTGTCCAAAGTTTCATAGACGCAATGGCACAATCAGAACTGGAACTTAAGTTAGCTTATTTCCCCATGTTTGGGCTCTTAACCATGGCCATTGGGCTATCTCTAGCCCAGAGGCAGGAAACAGGAAAGCACAACCTGCTCTTGAGACCTTGGGTTTCCACCTGTCAGAAATCTGCAATGATAAACACACAGGGGGCTAGAGAGATGGCTCAGCCCATTAAGAGCACTGGCTGTTCTTCCAGAGGACGCAGGTTCAATTCCCAGCACCCACATGACAGCTCATAGTTATCTGTAACTCCAGGATCAGACTCATCCCCCCGCCCCCACACACATACATGCAACCAAAACACCAATGCAATAAACTAAATTAATTATATTAAATATAAAATAATTATATTATATTAATAATAATCACACAGGCCTCCACTGAGACAGAGTGTCCTTGAGCAGTGCATAGCTCATGCAAACAGTCCTGAAAGCCCCTCACTGCTGCCTTTCTGAGCCTCAGCACTGCAATGCAAAATGTCACCTCACCCTCCATTCGGCCCCAGTACAAAACAATAATCATGCCGCAAGCTGAGGATGGAGTGCTTGTCCAAGTACACAAGGTCCCAGAGATGGTCCCCAGCATCGAAAGGAAACAAAGTACACACACAAAGAGACTGTGGTAAGAAACGGATGTGGTGTTGAAAGCAGGAAGCACTTGAGGGAGTAATAAGAATGATCATTGAGGGAGAGGCCGCCCTGAAGACTGTGGGAGAACGAGCTGAGTGCAGACACGGGACACACCAAGGCTGACTAAAGCGCACGGTCACTTGGCTATAAGCAGACGCTCTGAGAAATGTGTCCTCGATGAATCACCGCTGCATGCAGATCCTAAGAGTGTCCTTCATGCAAACTAAGACTCTGACGTCACCAGGCCACCGTGTCTCATTGGGACCACGGTCATACGGATTCTCTTTGACCAAAATGGTTTCATGAAACACATACGCAAGCGTAGTATGCCACTATTCTTGTGTATTTACCATTGTTTATGTGGTTATTTATTTCGGGTGTTTTGAGAAAGGGTCTCTCAGCACAGCCCAGGCTGGCCTCATAGTCTTCCTGCCTCAACTTCCCTCAGCGCTTAGATGACAGGCATGTGCCACACCTGGCTCTCCATACCTTTTTAAAAATGATTTAATTATTTTTATTTCATGCACATTAATTGATGTTTTACCTACATGCATGTCTGTGTGAGGGAGTTGGATCCCCTGGAACTGAGTTACAGACAGTTGTGAACTGCCACATGTGTGCCAGGAATTGAACCTGGGTCTTCTGGAAGAGCAGCTAATACTCTTACCCACTGAGTCATCTCTCCAGCCCCTCCATATTTAACATTTATTTTTATTCACATATGTGTGTGTGTGTGTACGTGTGCCTGTCTGTGAAATCCAGAAGGGAGGCTTGGATTCCCTGGAGCTGGAAGTAGAGACAGTTGTGAGTGGCATGATGCAGGTGCTAGGAACTGCACGAGGGTCCTCTGTAAGGATAGCAAGCACTGTTAACCACTGAGACACCTCTCCAGCATCTCTTCTGCATGGGTTTGGAGGGGTACAGCCTTACTGAGGTATATGACTGCAGCTTTACACAACTGTAACTCACATGTCTTACAATTCTCCATGTTAAAGCAAATGCATGAATTCACGGCTTTGTCATGTTCCCAGATTGGCACAACCATCTCCACTCCTAATTCCTCTCATAAGTGAGGAGGCTATTTATTTATTTATTTATCTATTTATTTATTTATTTAGAGTGTCTTATGTTGCCTAGGTTAGCCTCAAACTCACTATGTGGTCAAGGCTAGCCTTGAACGAGCTCCTTCTGCCTCTTCCTCTCCTTTGCTGGGATTCCAGGCTTCATGCCCAGGTTATAATGACTAAATGTTCTATTAAGAGCATCTGAGAGCTGGTTTTCCATGTCACCATCTGTATCCCTTCGCTCGTCTATAGGAAAGGAATCACCGGATCACATAGTGACTGACTCCTTTAGAAAGAAAGCTCAGATGGTTGTGTGTAACTGTCAGCCATGCTATCTAACACTCATGGGTAATATACAGTTTGTGTTCCCTAACGGTGGGTCTGTTAATGCTATTGCTATGAAAACCAGAAGATGGATCTACTTTGCTTCACAGGCCCCTTCTTTGATCCCTAAGTCTCTGGAGTCCTTAAGGTGAGGCTAGACCTCCAGACTTACCTGTGAGAGGCAGGGAGCTAGAGAGGTGGACCAGGGCAATGTCATTGCTGTTTTCGTCGATATTAGGGTCTCGAAAGGGAAGGTAGCCCCCATGATAGATCACAGCCTGAACCCCCAGTTGCACAGCATGGGGTGAGGTCCGGGCTACAGCACCAGCAAATACTCGCCACCGAGACAGGACCCGGTTCCGCCTGCCGGGGACAGAAGGGACAAGTCCCTGGGCCCGGCCTCTGCAGACCTCTTTCCTGCCCTACCCCAGGTGTCACTGTGAGGAAACACTCACTCTGGAAAGCAATGTGCAGCGGTCAGCACCCAGTCCCCGGACAGCACAGACCCCCCACAGAGGTGGGTCCCATCATAACGCAGGCTGACCTGCCATGGCCACCTTCCCAGGCTGCTGTCCTGGCCTCCCACAATGCGATCCACCGGTAGCTTTCTGCGGCCACAGTCTGTGGAAAGGTGACAAGGAAGGTTTAGAATGGGAGGGATCTGAGTTCTAGGACATAGTCTAGCTCCAGGGATGGGAGGAGACATAGCCCTGCTCCAGCAGTTTGTGGGAACAAGGCTCTCCCCCAACCTTGGGGTTGTTCAAGGGGACATGACATATGGAGATCCTGGGCAGTTTGTGGGGACACACTCCACCCTAGGGTTCCAGGACTCCAGTCTTGGACTTCATGTAAAGAAGGGTCTGAGCCCTCCCCAGCGTCCCTGGCACCCATCCCCCATCGGTCTCACCTTGGCAGGTGGCAGTCAGGAATCGGCCTCTAGGACAGTCGCTATGAGAAGACACAGAACAGGGGTGGGGACAGAGAGACAAACCAGGGGACCAGTTAGGACGATATTTAGAGACCTGCCAGTGCCACCCTCCGCTGCCCTGCTCACCATACAGAGATGACATCCAGCAACCTCTGAGCCAGAGGCAGACTGCCCTCGTCCACGCAAAAGAAGCCCGATGTGCCGTTGGCGCCCGCAGTTCGCACATCCAGCTCCGAGTGCGCCAGAGCCCTGCGCGGGGCTCGGGTCAGAGCCACCTCTGGCCCGATTCCATCCTCTTCCCTACTCCCAAGGGCCACCCAGGTACCTGAGAAAGCCCATCTCCTCACAGCCGAGCCCTGCCACCCTGGCGTTGGAGCGTGAGGAGCACAGCAGCCTCCACGTTCCCTCCGTCTTGTCGAACACCGCAAGCCGCGAGTCCCCGGGACTGAGCTGCACTGCAGGGCGACAAAGCCGGGCCTGGGTCCCACAGCGGCCAGCCACCAGCTTACCTGGCTGCCTGAGGCCCCGAGGACTCTAGGCTTGCACCCTTCATGGCCTAGAAGTGGCATCTGCACCCACTACTAGCTTGGGTTATACTAGTGGGTATCTCTCCCCTACTGGGATAGCCAAGGTGCAAGAACTTGACTCAGACACCAAGAGCCAGGCAAATGACTTGGGAGAGTGCGCCTGCACAGGGTATTCATTGTGGATGATCAAATACAGAGATACTATCTGGGTGCAATCGGGCTTGGGGTCAGAGACCCTTAGCTAATTCGCCAGGTCACTAAAACATTTAAATAAGTACGGTATGGAGAAAAGAAAGACTAGAAGGGGAGCAGCAGGAAAGACGACAGACTCATGAGTTCAAGGACAGTTTAAGCTCCCTATCAAAAAGGGGAGGAGGGTGGGTTGTCAAGGCATGTGTGCCTAGAATTTGCCAAAGGAGGCATTGGCAGGAGAATCATGAGTTCGTGATTCTCCTGGGCTATACATTTTAGCCTGGTGATGGTGGTGCACGCCTTTAATTCCATCCCTTGGGAGGCAGAGGCAAGCAGATCTCTGTGAGTTCAAGGCCAGCCTTGTCTACAGAATGAGTTCCAGAACTGCCAGAGCTACAAAGAGAAACCCTGTCTCAATTAATGATGATGATGACGACGACGACATTGGAGAGGAGGAAAAGGAGGAGAACCCAGGCTCTTCTATCATCAAAGCAAAACCTGGGAGCTGGAGTCAGACAGTGATTCCAGATTCCAAAGTCACCTTAGGTAGGTGGGGTGGCTTCTACCATCCCAGCACTCTGGAGGCCAAGGCAGAAAAGGTGCTGCAGGTTTGAGGCCAGTGTGGGCTTCATATCTAATTCCAAGCCAGCCAAGACTACGGAAAGAGACTCTGTTTCAAAAATCAAAAGAAAAGTCACCCAGCCAGTACACCATTAAGAAACTGACAAGAGTCAGGTGTGAAAACATCCCAGCCCTCGGGAGACTGAGGCAGGAGGCTCATGAGAATAAGGCCAATCAAGGCTGCATCATGTCTCAGGACAGAAGGATGGAAAGGAGGGAGAGAGAAAAAGAGAGGGAGAGAAGAGGAGAATAGGGAGGGAGGGAGGGAGGGAAGGGCACAATACAGGACTGGGCTGTATCAGAAGGCTAGCTCGAAGCAGTGGTTCTGTCTGATGATGGCTTGGGCAGTCTGTGTGGTTGGCCAATGCTCCCCGGTCTTCCATCTGTCCCCATAAGGTCAGAGAAGCCTCATTCACACCTGAGTCAGGGCAAAGCCCTTAGGGGCATTTCTTTCTATTTACCAACTAACTTTGAACGTGCTGGCTCCTATTTTAGGCTGTGGAGTGCAAAGCCCAGGAGGGGAGACAGATAATGAGCAGGACAAATAACAGAAGCGTGTCCTGTGCCGCAGAGACGCGGAGGCCGACAGAAGGGAGGGGGAGCTGGTATGTGGGGGCTGCGTTGCACTTTGCAGTAAGTGGGCAGGGCAAGCAAGGACAGCTTCACTGGGAAGGTGCCACGTGAGCATCCAGGAGAAAGATGAAGGAGGTGAGAAGGATGCTGAGATCTGAGAGGGGACCGAGAAGTAGGCCAAGGGAACTAAGGGACAAGAAATGGAGATCTGAAGGCTGAAGCAGGAAGTTGGCTGAGGAACAGCCAGGAGGCAGAGAGAGGTTGGCAGAGTTGGCTTGCAGCTGGACCAATGTGCAGCCATGCTGCTGGGCCAGGACTCAGCTCCGGGAAAGGGGAGTCACACACTGACTTGACTTGTGGGTGGATGAGTTCCTTCTGGCTGCTGGTAGGGGCAGACTCTAGGGCAAAAACTATATAGTTCAGACTATGACCTCGATGTGACAAAGACAGAGGCTGGGCCAGCAGGGGGCAGCACAAGGAAGAAAGCTAGATTCTGGGAATATATTGTAGGCAGAAAACTAGGCCCAGTGGCACTGGACTATCTTCTCACCTACTTAGGAAGCCGAGGCTAGCGGACCAAAAGTCCAAGCCTACCTGGGCTTTGGAGTAAGTTCAATGCCAGCCTAAGTTACTTAGAGAAAAGGGTCTCACAGTGAAATGTAAAATAAAAGGGGCAGGGGGAGCATCTTTGCAGAGCAGTAGCTCACCTGCCTAGAATTTTCTTGGTGAGGTGTTGGGGGAGGGAGGCTCAGTGGTAGAGCCCCTACCTGGAATCCCCCAGTGAGGGGCTGGGGGCGTGGCTCAGTGGTAGAGCTCATGCCTAGAATTCCCAGTGAGGGGCTGGGGGCGTGGCTCAGTGGTAGAGCCCCTGCCTAGAATCCCCCAGTGAGGGGCTGGGGGCGTGGCTCAGTGGTAGAGCCCCTGCCTAGAATCCCCCAGTGAGGGGCTGGGGGCGTGGCTCAGTGGTAGAGCCCCTGCCTAGGATCCCCCAGTGAGGGGCTGGGGGCGTGGCTCAGTGGTAGAGCCCCTGCTTAGAATCCCCCAGTGAGGGCTGGGGGCGTGGCTCAGCTGTAGGACACCTGCTATGCAGCTAAGCATGTGTAGGACCCTGAGTTCTATCACCAATACTACAAAGGTGAAGATGAAGGTGAAGGTGCTAAAGACACTGGAGGGACAGGGTATTAGGAAGTAGGCAGAAGCCCTGAGACTAGAGTCTGGGGAGACGTATCTGCAAGCCAAGGTGAACTGCCAGACAGACAGGATCCTATCCTAAGAGTCTTTAGGGTTGGGATTCCATTCTGGCACCATGTGGAGTGATACAGCCTACTGATCTCCTTGCTCTGTCATTTACTGACCTGTGGTTCTAGGCAAGTCAGTCTACTTCACAGAACCTCAGTTTCCCCTGTTGCACACACTGAGATAATAACAGCCTTAGCCTGAGATGCTAGCTTTCACTACATCAATGATTTCAGCAGTTTCCTGACAAAGAACTGAGCAGGTGATACACCCTCCCGAATGACCCGGATAAGAGTCAGAGTCTCACTGTAGCCCAGGCTATCTTCAAACTCAGGATCTTCCCGCCTCAGTCTCTTGAGAATGAAGACGTGTATGCTACCACACTGACCATTGCCTCATCCGAGGCTT
This sequence comes from Arvicanthis niloticus, assembly GCF_011762505.2. NCBI lineage: Eukaryota > Metazoa > Chordata > Mammalia > Rodentia > Muridae > Arvicanthis > Arvicanthis niloticus. The sequence goes on from NC_047658.1 coordinate 9,487,817, forward strand.
CACGCTACATGAAAATGGGCTGTTGCAGGACTTAATGTACCAATACCATCCAGTCTCGAGGTTGGTCCCTGGTCAGAGGTCAGTGTTTCTAAGTTCAGTCTGGATGACCGAGTCCAATGCCAACTGTTTCAAATCTGTAATCCCATTTCTTCGAAAAAGCACACTCCACCCCTCCATCACCGCCCCCTTCTGCTGCCCTGGGTCATAGAGCAGCAGCTTAGAGCAGCACTGGGGAAGACTCAGTCGTTCTTTTCACATGTGATTTCCGCCTCTGTGTTCCTATAACTGCTTCTTCCATGTGCAGCAAAGGTGCCCATGTCTCTCAGAGCTGTTCCTGGCTCCATCACTACCTGCCACAGATTCTCTGGTCTTCATGTCCCACATCAGTATAAAGGGCAGATAGATGCCACTTGGTCCTCAGAGCTGGGAGTCTACTGAATTCATCCTGTCCCTCTGGTCTGTGTTTGACCACATCCCATGATAGTGTGTGTGTATACATGTATATACATGTATATTATATATGTATGTGTACATACATATGTGTATATATGCATATGTATGTGTATATCTGTGTATGTATATTCACATGTGTATACATGTATATATATGTATGTGTATATATGTATATACAGTTTTTTAAAAAATGGAGTTTTCAGCTAGGTGTGGTGTTGCACTAATCCCAGGACTTGGAAGGTGGAGGTAGGAAAATCAGGAGGTCCAGGGTCCCTTCATAGTAAGTTTGAGGCCAGCCTGGGTTTCATGAGACCTTATCTCAAAAATAAAACTGAAAAAAAAAATATAGTATACTCGTGGGTGACTTGTCCAGGACTTGGTTAACAACCATACCCTTGGGAGGTAGACCTCAAAATCTAGGCCGGGTTGGGTCTATACTTCTTGGACGGGAGTCTCCTGAGTCACTTAGACTACAGCCTCTCACCTGGGCACGGTGCTTCATGCCTTCAATCCTATCACTGGAAAGCTGAGGCAAGAGGATTGCCGCAAATCTGAGGCCAGCCTGGGTGAGTTCCAAGGTAGCCTGAGCTACAGACAAAATTCTGGTTCAAACAGCATTAGGGATACTGAGTAGAAACACAGTTATCAGTCCCAAGAATGTTTTGAGTTCCTCATCCTGCTTTTCCTCCAGGACACCCTAGGGATCCAAGCCCGCTCTACTCACCTTGGTACAGTGGCTCCTGGTCACTCCGTAGTAGGATGGTCACTGTGGAGAGGGGAGAGGGGAGAGGGGAGAGCAGGCAGGTTGTAACCCTTGGGGTAAGGGAGGCCTCGGGAGCTTGGGGAGGAAGACAGGTTCTCTCACCAATGGCCCAGGACGCAGCCCCAATGCCTGTCAGGAACAGCAGGGTACCCACAGTGACAGCTGCCACCTTGGGTCTGGAACAGCATGATGCAGTCCGGCCACCTGCAACAGACACCAAGCTGGGGCCACTGCCAGGTCTGTCCTCAGCACAGCAAGGGTTGGGCACTGGGCCAGTCCCCTGCCAGGGAATGCAGGGTGCCTTATCAGACCTGGGCCTGTGGTACCTCAAGCCCCATTTCCCAAGGCTGGGCAGCTGGCAGGGCTGTCTGTCTCCTGTCGTGTGGACAGCCAGGTGTCTGGCTCCCCAAGGGTTCCAGCTGGGAGGGAGCATAGCTTGGCCTCTCTGCTCCCCCCTCCTGGTGCTGGCCGCTACTCCTTTCCAATGACAAGGCACTTCTGGATTTCTCTTGTTGCTTCCTGCCAGCCTGTCCCCACATCCTCTCTCCCACTAACTTTTCCAGAAGTCCTTACAACTTTGAGGTGCCTGTGACCTCTGACATTTACCCTCTTGGTAACTCCAAAACCAGACCTCTTTCTCACAAGACCCAGTCCCAAGATCAAATTTGTCCCTGGGAGTTTGAGAACCCAAGTTTTGAAACTCAGCTGAACTCATTTTGGCTTTTTTTTTGGGGGGGGGGGAGGGCAGGGGGGTTGGTTTGTATTTTGAGACGAGGTCTTGCTGTATAGCAATGCTGGCATCAAACATACCATATAGTCCAATCTAGCCTCAAACTAGGGGGAGTTTGCTTGCCTGCCTCTCTTACTGCTAGGATGGCAGCCCTGTGTCACCATATCTGCCCATATTTTTGTTTTGTTTTGTTTTTTAAAACAGGGTTTCTCTGTGAAGCTCTGGCATCCTGGGACTTGTTCTGTAGACCAGGCTGGCCTCCAACTCAGAAATCTAACTGCCCCTGCCTCCGGAGTACTGGGATTAAAGACACACACATCACCACTAGCTGTGTTTTGTTTTGTTTTTTAGACAAGCTCTCCCCACAATACTCAGGCTAGCCTCTGCTTCCTAAGTGCTAAGATGCCAGGCATGGCACTATGCCTGGTAACCCCACTCTGAAACAGTGGCCTTGGAGAGATGGCTCCATGGGTAAGAATACTTGCTGGGCAAGTGTGGGATCCAGAGCTAGGTTCCTGGCACCCCTGTAAAAGACCAGGTGTGGTGGAACACATCTGTAAGCCCGGCACTGTTGGGGCGGGCAGACAAAAGGGTCGCTGTGGCTCGCTGGCCATCAGCCCAGCTGCAGGCTCAGTGAGAAACCCTGGCTCATGGGAATTACACAGAAAGTGATAGGACAAGACACACGAGGTTCTCCTCTGTGCTGTCCCCAATGTGTGCACAGGTACCCCCCCACAAGCACATACTCATACACACACACACACACACACACACACACACACACACGTGCATGCACATACACCCACATCCACACACATCCACACATGTGCACATGCATGTCCACATGTATACACACATATACATACTCATATACACATGTGCATGCCCACACATATATACACATACTCATACACACATGTGCACATGCACACACACATATTCATACACATATGTTCACATACACACACACATAGAAAATAAAAATATATAAAAGAAAAGATAAAACATAAAATAGCGGCCTTACCCTTTCCAGGCTGGGGTCTTGGACAAGCGGAACCTCCTCTGTGAGCCCCAGGTTCCTCATCTGTTAAATGAGCATGCACCTAGCACCCACTTTTTAAATGACTTTAAAGTTCTTTAAATACAACCTCATCCCCAAGCCCCGGATGCCACCTGTCATGTCCCCAGCATTCAGTCTCTATCTCCAACCCACATCACAATTCCCTTTTCTCTGAGAGATCGAGTCATGAATCTCCAGTGACTCTGCCTGTGGCCACATCCTAAACCCTGGGCACACTGAGATCCAGGTTCCAAAGTAATTTCCCAAGAAACCAAACCGCCTCTTGCTGTGCCATTGTGCCTGGCACACAGCAGGTCCCCAATAAACATTGTTAAGCCATTCTTGCTGTGTGATTATGGGCAACTGTTACTGTCTCTCTGGGCCTCAGTGTATCAATATGATAAAACTCTATGCCATCTGTCTGTCAAGCAACGTAGGGTTGGGCATCAAGAGGGGCTTCTGAAGGAAAGGGGAAAATTCCCCCGGAGAGATTATCTAAGACCTACAAACAGAGATGCAAGGGGCAGAGCCACAGAACTTCACAGGCTAAGACTAGCAGGCAAGACTGAGCATGTTAGAGGGCTATAGGACCAAACAGTGGGAGTGCTGTGACCTGGGGGAGGCCACGGGAGGCATGGCAGGAGTAGCTTAGAGAGTAGGGGACGTCCACTTCGGTGTACCAGAGATCCTAGCATCTGAATACAACCTCTAAGGAAGCCTTCAACTGACTCCAACCTTCTGCAAAGTACCCCTGAGGCTGCAAGAGCCCCAGCCCTCTCACCCATGACCCTGGTAGCATGGCTAATGGTCACAGTACCAAACAAGCTTTAGGAATAGAGCGGGGAGTGATTCAGGATCCTGCTGGGGCAGTTCTTGTTAGTGGTTTAAGACAAGGTGTCACTTACAGAGGGAAATAGCTCAGTAGCATGAGAACTGGCCACTCCTAATACCTTAGCACCAAGCACCAGGCACCACACTGGGCCCTGGAGCTCCTGAAGCCTCTACACACTTCCTCCTTTCCATTTACCTCATCTCTTGCTGTTCCAAGCCTGTTCTTCCTCCTCCACCCCACAGCAGTCCTGTGTCAACCCCTCATCCCCAGTCCCTCCTCCCCTCCCCACAGCAGTCTTACCTCATCCCCCTCATCCCCAGGCCCTCGTTTTCTCCCCACAGTAGTCCTACCTCATCCCCCTTCTTCTCAGGCCCTCCTCTCTGCCCCACAGCAGTCCTGTGTCAACCCATCATCCCCAGGCCCTCCTCCCCTCCCCATAGCAGTCTTACCTCATCCCCCTCATCCCCAGGCCCTCCTCCCCTCCCCACAGCAGTCTTACCTCATCCCCCTCATCCCCAGGCCCTCCTCCCCTCCCCACAGCAGTCTTACCTCATCCCCCTCATCCTCCTCATCCCCAGGCCCTCCTCCTCTCCCATAGCAGTCTTGCTTCATCTCCCTCCTTCCTAGGTTTTCTTGCCCTGCCCTCAGAAGCCTTCATCCTCGGACTTCTACTCCTCCACACAGAGGCAGCTGTCTCAGAAGCCTTCAACCCAGGACCTCCCTTTAACTGATAATCACTTCCTGCTCCAGCTCCAAGCCCTGCCATGCATTATGTGTACTTAATACCAGCTTGGCTCATCTCCCTGGTGGCCCCTCTGCACCGAAACCTGGGAAATGAAAATGTGAGCCCAAACTGTCCCTTCTCTATACAGAACATTCCCCTAGGCCTCCTTGGTACCCGGACCCAGCATTTCCAGCCCCCATCAGAATAAGCATGACTTTTAGAGACCAGATAGGTGTCTTCAAATTCTCAGATATACGTTGGTCATTGTCAAACACCTAAAACAACTTTCACAGAGTGTCCCAAAGCATGAAACTCACAGAGTGTGGATTAGAAGCCTGCCATTACAGTTTTTCAGGCGGAGGCAGAAGGATTATTAAATTTGAGGCCATCCTGGGCTTCATAGTGAGACTAAGTATCAAAAAGAAGAAAAGAAGGCTGGGGGCGTGGCTCAGTGGTAGAGCCCCTGCCTAGAATCTCCCAGTGAGGGGCTGGGGGCGTGGCTCAGTGGTAGAGCCCCTGCCTAGAATCTCCCAGTGAGGGGCTGGGGGCGTGGCTCAGTGGTAGAGCTCTTGTCTAGCATGTATAAGGGCCTGGCTTTGATCCTCATTATTTCAAGAGTAAAATAAAAAGAACAAGGTTTAGAGCAACTTCTTTCTAGTACTACCTTGTGGGGAGACCCCACTCTGCCAAGGACACTTCTGAGGTTGGTCAGCCACGGGCACCATACCCATCAAACACCTATCCTGAGCACCCTGCCCCATCTTTCCCTGCCTGGCATGGCCTCCTGCTTCCCTCCTCGCTCCCTGATCACTCCTGCTAATTCCAGGGAGCCCAGTGCTTCACACACTTCCACGGCCATCACGGCCTCACAAACACCAGCAGCTGCTGCTGCAGAGGCTCTTGGGATCGCACACCACCCACTCCACTGTCCTTTGAATCCCTTCAGTCCGTGCCACAGTTGATGAGGATGGAGCTGTCATCTTCAACCTGTCACCTTTCCCAGGGCTGCCCTCACACAGTACAGGCTGGGGATGCAGGGGACATGCTCTGTGTCTTCTCCATCACTCTCCATCCAGGCATTCCCTCCCTCCCCTGCCTCATAGACCCCAGCCCTGATCCTTCTCTTCAATCATCTCCAGGAGAGAGAGAGAGAGAGAGAGAGAGAGAGAGAGAGAGAGAGAGAGAGAGAGAGAGAGAGAAAAGCAGTCCCAAAGGGGGGCCAGGCTTTGCCCATCATCTGATCACTCAGCACAAGGTGAGTAGAGCCTGGCTCACAGCAGCTCACAGCTCATCTCTGGAGTCTGAGTTGTTACATGAGCAGAGACCGACACTCCAGGAGCCCAGACACCGGTGCTTATCATCAGGCCCATGCCTTTTCTGCTTCCCACCGAGTCCCCCTCATAGCATGCAGTTGAGCACTTCCATGTAACAAAGGAAACAGATGACCAGAGAGGACAAGGCATGTCCAGAGCCACACAGCTAGAGAGTGCCTAGGACCAAACTCAGCTAGCCTGACTCTTAGAGGACAGTCAAGGATGGGGGCATAAGGGGGTGCTGTGGGGACTGCCCCCGATTAGCCATTTGGTCCCCAAGTACTGACAATGTAAGGAAGGAGGCTGGCCTCCAGTGTGAGCGGCTGTCTCAGTCACCCCTGGGACGGCTTTTCTGTCTTTCTCCTCTATCCGTCCAGGTCAAGTCCAAAGTCCCCCCTCTGCTCTTTTGCCCACAAAGTCAAGAGATAGAAGAAATATGCTTGGAACTGGGGAGGGGGGGGTGTCTTGGGTCCTTGGTTCTTGGGCTCCCACAGTGACTGACCTCCATCAGAACACCTCTAGGTTACAACATGTATTTCATACCCCAAGGCCCAAGTTGTTGCTTGAGTGTTCCATGATACCAACCGCCTCATGGAGGGAATATTAGTATCCATCCATAACTAACTGCAGGGAAAGGTGGACTGAAGCCCAGAGACGTGAAGTTAACTGCCCAGGATCACACAGTAAAAGATGGCAGAAGCAACCCGACTACCTCTACATCCTTAACAGAGATAGCAGCAGCAGCAGCCCCCACCTCAACCTCCAGAAGATGACATGTTGTTTGTTAGCTGAGAAATCCCTGAGACGTAAGGGGAAACTGAGGCAAGGCACTAGGAAGGTCATATGGGGTAGCGGGGAGGCACAGCCACACAGAAGGACCAGTTAATAGTTAATCAGATAGCCAAGGATTTTAGGCGGGTGGTCTTGAGTCTAACAGGACACTAAGACAGGGGTCTGAGTACAGGCTGGGAGACAAACCAAAGAGGGGTGCCGGGTAGGGCTGAAGCTGGGGTTCAGGGACGGGGGACTCACCCTCCTTCGCCATGTCAGGGACTCTTGTTAATGATTCCCAGGTTGACCTGTTGGGCTGGGGCGGAACCTAGGGACAGGAACAAGGAGGCATGGCCTGGGGGAGCCTGGCCTGGCTCTGTCCTGGCGCCCCCAGTCCCAGGCTCTCATCCAGGGAGCAGCTGGCCCTGGGCTGGGGCCAGAGCATGCAAAGACAGAGGTTGGGCCGGGGGTCAATGGTGGCAATGTGTGACCAGCCACCAGGGGGACACCTGGAGTGGCAAGGCAGAGACCGGCGGGCCGGCCGAAGTTGAACTTCCAGGGGACTTGAGGATTTTGAGGGAGGAGAACTTGGGGGAGTCCTCGGGCTTCTGAGTTAGCAGGGAAATCAGGCTGGGGTAGTCTGGGGGTTTGGGCGATCTCTTCTACGGGCTGCTGGACATCAGATTGGTGGGGGAATGAGGGGTTTCGCATTCTGTGCCTTACCCTGGGGTTCGCCGGAGATGGTGCAGATTTGGGGTTAGTCTCCGGGCCTGGGTAGGGGCATGGTGTCCCCACAGCAGCGGGCAGCCCGGAAGGCAAGGGTGGCAGCAGCAGCCAGCAGCGTGGGGCCTGCCGAGCCTGCGGCCTCACCTGAGGAGGAGGGGGCTGGGTGGGAGGCGGGGACGGGGCGGGGAAGGGCGGACCCCAGGACAGGCTGCCACAGAGGCCACCTGGCTGATGGGGCGGGGCCCGCAGGGGTTGGAGCAGGCAGGCTCAGCTACTAACCAGGCCTCCCACCTCCACTGGGACTCAGGTGTATCTGTGACAAACTTGGGAGTGCTCAGGAGCCCTAAGGCTGGCATTCCAAACTGGAGGAATGAGGTGGAAATTTCTGGCTGCCCCCGGTCCGCCATGCTTGTAGCCATGTGGTCCTCCATTCGAATTTTCTTCCATGCCAGTCCCCTACCCTCCTCTGATCCTGTTCATACCGCCATGGGCCTCTAGCCCTTCCTGTCCCTAGCGGGGCCCAGCCCCTCCCCCAGCCACTTTCCTACAAGTCACGGGGGTGGTTTGTTTTGGCAGCCGCTGTGCTGCCTGCCCAGTGACCTCTGGAGCCCGGAAAGTCCTGATAGGGGGATGGGGGCTCTGCCCTGAAAATGCAACACTGGTTGTCCAGGCCCAAGCTCAGGCCAAGTGGCCGGAAGCGACTAGACGCAAGTGTATCCGGCCCCACCAGAAGCCAAGGGCCACTAGCATGAGACCCCAGAACCGAGCCAGATAAACAGCTCAGAAGGTCTACATCTGCCTGTGGCCCTGCTGGCATCTGAGTCACAACAGCTGTCCCCACACAGCAGGCCACCTGCTTGCCCTCTCTGCCTGTCCCTGTACACCCTCCAGCCACAGACCTGAAGCCTCTCTCAGGCAGGGGCCACACTGGTTCTGCGTGGCTAGTGAACCTGGCTCTTCTCTTCCTCTTTGGTTTCCTTCACACTTGTGTCTCTGCTCCGTCCATCCTTCTTGCTCTGCCTCAGTGTATTGCCCTTTCCATCTTCCCCCACAACACTTTTACTCGCAGTTCTCAGAGTATAGCAAGACCCATAAAACCCTAACATCCAGTTGTCTGTCCCGCGGATCACAAAGCCACCTTCCAGCCTCCTATCCTGAGTCTTACTCCATGAAATAATGACTCACAGCATTAACCAAGCTCGAAGCCACTTCAATAGCTCCAGGTGGCACCCTTAAATGTGGCAGTCACTGCTGCTTGCTGGGAATGAAGATTCCCAAGACACACCATCATGAGGCCCAGTGTTGGGGTTGAGGGGTGGGGGTGGGAGGGCTGAGGGTGTTAATGAGAGAATAGAGACTCGAGTCCAAGAATCTTTATTTCATGAACAAAAACTACTTCTGTAAAGAGAGGAGGCCGAAGAGGCCCTTCCCAAGAGACCACAATTGAAGGCTGGTGAGAGAGGGCGGGTGGGCCAGGGCTAGGAGTTGTCACAGGGAGGGAACCCCAGGTCCAGCCGGAGGAAGCGGAGGGGAGATGAGACCCAGAACCCCCTGCCCACTACTGTCCTTGTCCCGACCCCTCTTGACCCCATCAAGCAGGGGTGGGGCCGGCTGGCCCGGCAGTGCGTGTGGGAAGTGGCCTTGTGCAAATCAGCAAAAAGAAGGGGCGGGGCCTGCCCCCTCGCCTCACCGCCCCCTCCCCCAAACAGGCAGCAAAAGCAGGGTGGGGCGGCCATATTGCTTCACCCATCATGCATGGCGGTGGGAGGGTAGGTGGGAGGCGGTGGGTGAGGTGGGATCAGTCCCTGCCCGCTCCCACCCTGGTGGCTCCACTGCAGAACTGTGAGGCTGGGGAGACCGATGGGCTGATTCCCCACTGCCGGGGGAGGGTACCCACCAGGGGCTGATCCCCACTGCAGGGCGGGAGGGTACCCGTAGGGGTTGGCTCTTCCTTGAGGCGGAGCCCAGAGCCTGCAGGATAAGAAGTGGAGACTTAGGAGTGTGTCTCTGATCCCTCCTGGCTGGCGATGCGCAGACCCCGTCGGCCCATCAACCTTACCAGAGCTATTCAGCCACCTGAACGCCTGTACAGTTCTCTTTGCTCTCGGAGGTAATGGCCAGGTATTCCGAGCTGTGCAAGAAAAGGCAAGGCAGACAGTGACCCTCCGGGCCCAACCCTGAATAGAACACGGTAAACTTGTGTCCCTGTCTTAGAAACGCAAGGCTCCCGAGACTAGAGAGGGCTGTGGACTGTGCCCCCAATCCTCCGAGTATGAATGAGAGTCCTCTAACGACAGGGCATCTCTGGGACATTCAGGAAGCTGTGGAGACACAGGACCTACAAGCTGTAACTCTGCCAACCAGAAGGCTTGGGTTCGAGTTCCGGCTTCGCTGCCTGACAGCGGTACCACCCTCCCGTTCTCTGGGTTTCTGTTTTCCTCATCCGCAAGCAACTACCCTAGTCGCCTCTGACACAGATACTCTGAGCGACAGATGGCACCTAGGTGGCCCCGGCCCTCCCTCCCAGACCCACTCACGCGTTCTCTTGCGCAGCAGCTTCCGTGGCAGCAGCAATCTTCTTGTAGCAGTACACCATCTCTGCTACCAGCCATATGGTCAACACCACGATGAGCACGTACATCATGATCTCTGACACGATGGATGCCATATCTCTGTTGGCTACAGGGCCGGACATGGTTAAGGAGGTGGCAGAGGCCCTAGCTCAGGGAGAAAGAACCGCCCCCACTGTGGAAGTACGCTTGCTGTGTGAGCTCAGGCAAGTGGTTCAACTTCTCTGAGCTTGGGCCACAAAAAAAGGTAACCATGTTGGTTTCTAGAGGTATTACAGTTACTCTGATAGTGACAAGGTGCTTGGATAGGCCTAGGGTCAGTGTGCCTCTATGTGGCATCTGCAACATTCAGGAAGGGCGAGGGGAAATGGAAGGAGGGAGCGAGAGAGGGAAGAAGGGAGGGAGGGAGGGAGGGAGGGAGGGAGGGAGGGAGGGAGGGAGAAACGGAGAGCCCCTAAAGACTGTAATTCTGCAAATCAAAAGCCTTGGGCTCAAAGCTCAACTCTGCCAACTGTGTGACTTTGAGAAAATGACTAAGGTTCTCTGGGCCTCTGTTGCCTCCAACAGCAAAAATAGAAAAACCACCACTACCACCAAAACCAAAAGACAAGCAAACAAGCAAACAAACAGACAAATAAAAAAAATAACAATAAGCAAAAGACCAGTTTCCTATGACAGTGTTCAGCCTGTCAATGACTCTCAGTGGGGGTTCGTTCTTATTACTGTGGTAGTTGGGGGCCATAGGGAGAATGACTGTAGGCTGGAACTTGGGGCCTATGGTTGGGCTTTGGACTGGCTTTGCTTTTTATTAGCTGTGCAATCTCAGGCAAATGACCTCTCCATCCCTGAGTCCCTCTGTCAGAGAATACTCCCAGTTGCTGGGCAGAGGCTCTAGAGAAACATGGAGCTTGGCGGCAGCACTGCTCTGCATTGGCTGTTTGCAGAAAGCCTCTGTGCTTCCGCAGTGCTGGCCTGCCTCCTCAGCTTCTTTTCATGGGGCCTAAATTTAAACTGTAAAGGGAGCACGTCCAGCCAGGGGACTGGAAGGGAAGGGCACTTTGGCACAGGTCCTTAGCCGGATTTGGCTGGTGTCCACCCTGTGTCCCTGGCCCCCATGGGAGCCTGGATCTCACTCCCCCAACCCTCTGCTGGGTCCCTGAGGTCTTCCTTATGTGAGCCTTGTGCTTGCCACCCTGCCTGGATGGTGCTGCTGTTTTTGAGTCAGAGAGAGGGATGGCAAAGTGCAGGGCTGGATGCTCCCCAATTTATTCATTCATTCACTCACTCATTCATTCATTCACTCACCCATTCAACAGGCATTACTCACTCCATGAGTGACCCCTCCTCAGGCTCTGTGTTAAATTATAGTCTTTGTTTGAGAAGGGACTCTCTACTTAGCCCAAGCTGGCCTTGAACTCACAACCCTCCTGCCTCTGCATTCCAAAGGCCAAAAGTTAAGGCATGCTACAGCCATATTCAGTTTGGTTGTCTTTTATATCTACAGCCCATTTTTCCAGACAAAGACTCCAAAGCCCAAAGACAGCTTGGTGCTGAGCCAAAGATGGACAACCAAGATGGGCTCTGGCCTAGGGCTCAACCCCAAGCAGAACTGTTCAGAGTGCATGGCCACAGTCCTGTGGCCAAGGCAAGCCCCAGTAACAGCTGACAAATACCCAAGCTGTGTTTAGCAAGCAATGGGGCATCTCAGGAGGAGGGTCTGTGGGACTCCCCACTTGACAGAGGAGGAGTTGAAGCCAAGGGAAATCCCACTGGATCACATGGGGGGCGGGCAATGACTCCCTTTGGGTGGCTTTTTGAACCCCCGCCCCTTTTCTGAGGACTGAACCCAGACCTTAGACATTGTCTTAACCAGGTTATTGTTCATGTGATGATGGAGTTTTGCCATGGTCCCCAGGTTACCCTTGAACTCTCTGCAGTCCAGGTTTCTGCTTCAGCCTCAGCTGGTATTGCAGACCAGAGACTCCATCTTTGCCTTCTTAAAACACCAGGAATCTCTAAGACTGTCTCTGGTCCCATACAGCAGCCCTCTGTGAGCCAGATTCCTTAGCATCCTCTGAGGCTGTGAGGTTCAGGTCCTCTGGCCTGCTTGTGTGGCACTACTGTTCCCTGTGGTGCTGGGCTGCCTACCCTATCTGTGCTGGGTGATCCAATTGCATCCTGCCACCTTCCACACCTGCCCCATCCCAGGAGGAGCCTTCTCCACCCTTCATCCATCACCATGCTTTGGGATGAATCTCCATTGCGTTTTGGGGTTATTGGCTGATGGATGATGCCAGAAACACAGCAAGACAAAGAGTGGGAATAACAGAGGACCTAGTAGGAGCCAAGCAAGATGGCACGCACCTCCCAGAGAGAGAACCTACATCAAAAAGCCAAAAATAGGGGCTCAGTTTACAGAGTGCTTGCCTAGCATGCAAGAAGCCTTGGTTTGCATCCCAATACTTAACAAAATGGGCAAAGTGGCACAGAGCTGTAATCCTAGCATGTGGGAAGACAGGAAGGAGAATCGGGAGTTCAAGGTCATCCTTGGCTATATAGCAAGTTGGACATTAGCCCAAATACCATTACAGCACCCTGTCTTTCAAAGCCCCCCAAAATCACACATACAAAAATAAAACATTAAAAAAACAAAAAACAAAAAACCATGGTCAGTTGGGTATGGTGTCACACGCCTTTAATCCCAGCACTAGGGAGGCAGAGGCAGGTGGAACTCTGAGATGGAGGCTAGCCTGGTCAACAGAGAGAGAGTTCCAGGACAGCCAGGGCTACACAGAGAAACCCTGTCTCCAAGAAAACAAAACAATACACATTAGCCTTTGAAATGTGGTAACTCACACCTATAATTCCAGCACTCAGGAGGCTGAGGCAGGAGAACTTGTTTGATCCAGAAGGTGAATTTGAGGTTAGTATGAGCTCTGTAAGTAGAGGGCATGCCTCAAAATAAACATATACGTAAGGAAGCAAATATCAGAATATAATATGATATGATATGATATGATATGATATAATATAACCACCGAGGTGGCTTGGCAGGTTAAGACTGGCTGCCCAGCCTGACAACCTGAGTTTGATCCCCAGGGTTCACATGGGTTAACCGACTCTTCCGAGTGACTCCACCTGTGCACCATGCCATGTGCGTGCCACATAGTCCTGCTCCCCCCAACACACAAAATAAATGAAGACATAATTTAAAATGTAAAGAAGCAGAATTATGATCCAGCAGTAGAAGATGCTAGATTCTTCTGGAAACATGAAGTCAACGGAAAAGGCTCTCTGTGTTCTGAACACAGACTCCGTGCAGGCTCTGAGAGTTATAATAGAGCAGAGAATGTGGATAAAAGGCAGGCTTTACAGTCTCGGAGGCCTGAGCTGGCACCTCTGCTCTGCACATGCCCTGAGTAAGGGCCCCCATGAGACAGAGACTGACTGTGTTCTCCAGCTTCCCCCTCATAAGCTGGGGTGTGTGAGGCATGGTATCAGGGCAGCCTCAGCTCTGGGGAACCCTGTCCACACAGGCAAAACTCCACTTTTTGTGGCCACTGCCTACCACACACGCAGCATGGTGACATCCCTGTGACTCCCTTGAATGTGCCTCTCACTTGCCCTTCTGTACCATTTTGATGAGAAACATAAAAAGAGCTAATTATAAAAAGGATCCCGCAGGCTCTGGCTGACGGACGGAACACATACGTGCTTGAGAAGCAGACTGGGGAGGGAGTGCTAACCCAGGCAGGGCTGGGTTCAAATCCAGGACCCAGTCAGGTGACTTGGTCACAGGAGTTAAACTTCCTGAGCCTTTGCCTTTGGGTCCATAAAATGGGGATGGTGAAGCTCCTTCCTCAGATGCTGGTGGGAGGGCCCAAAAGCCAGAGGTCAAGGTACCAGATCTGGGAAAATGCTCACTGCTACAGGCCCCCCAGTGACCCACTTCCCAGAGTTCTTCACTACCTTCAGGCTTGGAATAGCTCCCTGACTTTCTACAATAGGACATAGGACTCTGGAAAATTCCTTCCAGTACATGTTGATCAGAAGATGGTCTATTCTGTGATAGTGAGACATGCCTGTAGTCTTAGCAATTGGGAGGCTGAGGCAGGAGGATCAAGAGTTGGAGGCTAGGGGCTGGAGAGATGGCTCAGCAGTTAAGCACACTGGCTGCTCTTCCAGAGGTCCAGAGCTCTAGTCCAGCAAACACATGGTGGCTCACAATCTCTGTAATGTGATCTGATGCCCATTTCTGTAATGTGAGTGCAGATAGAGCACTCATATACATAAAATAAATAAATCTTTTTTTAAATGAGAATTTTAGGATATATCTATTTTTTAAAAAGTTTAGGATATACCTATTTAAAAAAAAAAAAAAGAGTTGGAGGTTAGCCTGGGCTACAGAGCAAAACCCTGCCTCAAAACTAAAAAATAAAATGGTTTGGTGAAAAGGTTCAAGGCAGCTTAAAACAAGATGCTGGTTCTGCTCAGGAGCACCACAAGCCTCTGCTATTCCCATTGTGGTCCCAGATAAGGCCTCCATCCTCTTCTCACCCTCTCCTCTCCTCTCTGTAGGGCCCCAGCTGAGGGATATATCAAGCCCTATAGAATATTCTCTCTGGTCCCTGGGAACAAGCTTGGGGCTCAGAGATAGGAATATACCTGTTAGAGTTCACACAGCATGACTAGTCTGATGCACAGATCATTTGTCAGGGGAGAGGCCTAATCTGATCTCCTGCGGGCTGAAGAGCTGAAGATTCCAGAGCCAGAAAAGGGGTGTCCTTCCCCTATGGCTGCGGGGTGTTAGCTGGCCTCCGTGTGGCACCAGCCTGTTCCCTTCTTTCCATCTGTCCCTCCATCTGGCTTGCCAGAGTGACAAGGCTCAACTCACCCTTGTCCACCACCTCCAGGTGGATCTTCTTGATGACGCTGGTGTTGTACTCATAATTATCGAAGAAGAGGAGACGGTAGACGTGACATTCGTAGTCGCCAGAGTGGTTGTAGGTGACGTTGGTGATGAAGATGGACAGGTCCTGCAGGTCCTTGGTGCCCCGACTACCGTTCCATACCACACGGCCCTCAAAGCGCTCGTCTTCCTCCAGCTGCAGTACCTCATTCTCATAGCGTAGGATCTTGGGATGGTTAGTGATGAGTGTGGTATATGAGTCACCCTCTAGGCCTGTCTTCCATATGTCATTCCCATCCTGTTCCCCATCCTGACCCCCCCCCCCCCCAAGGACAAATGATGCATATATGGAATCAGCATCTTTGGGGTTTATTTGGTTTTTTTTTGTTTTGCTTTGTTTTTTAGTTAGTTTGTTTGTTTATTTATTGTTCTGAAATTGTAATCTTTGTACATGCCAGGCAGGGCCCTGCCATTGAGCCACGCCCCCAGCTCCTCACTGTGGGATTCTAGGCAGGGGCTCTACCACTGAGCCATGACCTCAGGCCCTCATGGATTTTAGATGAGCTGAGCTGTAGAACCTACTCAGAGTAGAATAGGCTCTACTCTGACTCACACTCAGAGCTCCTTATTGTTGACTTTTTGGCAAGGGCTCTATTGCTAAGTCCTGCCTCCAGTTTCTTACTGGGGGATTTCAGGCAAGCGCTCTCTCCTTGAGTCATGTCCCCAGTCCAAACTCAGGCTTCTTGACTTTGGACAGTGAGAGATCAAGGAAGTTGAGAGCCTGCCTGGGACCATGGCAGACCCTGACTGCTCTAACCCTGTGACACATATATCCACACAGTTTCACAGCTGAAGCCTGCCTGGCTTCCGAAGCCCCTTCTCTCTACACTTCTTTCCCAGGCTCCAGTCACCTCTCCCAGTCTCTTTCTCCTGCCATGTGCACATTTCAAAATACACACGCAGTGCCAAAGCTTCTATCCTCCACTCTGCTCTGTGACTGCCCAAGACATTTTTGCTGCTGCCAAATAATTCCAGTGACAATTTTTGACATTTTCCCCCCTACCAGCCATATGCCAGCTGCATCAACTCATTCAGCCCTCACACAGACCTAGGGGGTTGAAGCCAGCAAGATGGCTTAGCAAGTAAACGTGCTTGCCACCATGCTGGCAGCCTGGGTTCGATCCTTCTGACCCATGTGGTGGAATGAGAGAATGGACTCCTAAAAGTTGTCCTCTGATCTCCACACACATGCCATGGCATGTACACACACACACACACACACACACACACACACTCTAACAATAAATGCAATTTTTCCTAAAATACGGAGTGGCGACCACAGCCCCTCATTGTTACAGCACTGGGGACATGTACTCAGTGATTTGCCTAAAGTGATCAGCAGTCTGTGGTGATCTAAATCCAGGTCATTCACCATATCACTACATCCTACATCCTCATCACTAGCAAAGCACTCAAACAAGCCAATCGCATGCCTGCAATCCGGGCACTCAAGAAGCCGAGACAAGAGGATTGCCAGGAGTTAGAGCCCAGACCAAGCTACTTAGCAACACCCTTTCTCAACAGCACTAAAAGCAATACCCAAGCAAACAAACAGCCTTGAGATCCAGCACTTCGGGCTCCACCCCGCACCCGGGTGCTAGCCCAGCCCAGGCACCCACACACCTTGACAAATTCCTCTGTCCCTTTCTGGCGGAAGGTCCACTCCGTGAAGGTCTCCGCGGTAGTCTCACTTCGCCGCTTACAGGAGATACACAGGATTTTGAAGGTCATCCCATACACTGCCTCAGTCTCAGAATCCACCTCCACGCAGCCCCCCCAGGCTGAGGAGACTGTGGACACAATGGGCTCCGGTCAGCGAGGCACCTGCCACCCGAGGCAACACCGGGCTCGCTGCCCCACAGAAACCATCTGTTTCCTTTCTACCCATATTACAGTGGATGCCAAACCTGTCCCTGCTTCTCACTCACTGTATGACCTTGAGTCACCCATCTCCTGAGAGCCTCAGTTTCCCACCTGCCTTTCTCCTGCCTGTTAGGTGGAAGAATCTGTTATCTTTATTCCCAGTAGTTGCTAGGTAGAATAAGCACACTGGAGGCCCCAGGAAGCAGGATGTCACCGTGGTGAGTAACTCCACTGAAGTGCCCGAGTCCTCAAAAAACCAACTGCTTTCTAAGTGGTTAGCATTCCTTATCACTACCACCGTGAAAGAGGTCTGTAGAGCCAGCCATGGGTTGAGAGCTAAGAAGACTGAGTTAGGGGGTTCACTCCAGCCCCGCTTTCTTCTCCCCATCTTCACCATCTTGCCCTGTCTCCTCTTCCGCAGACTCCCTTGCTTCAAGACCTTCACCCCAAGTTAAAAGCTCTTTGCTGCTTCACTCCTGGGTTAGAAGCCTCTGGTTCCTCCTTCACCCTCTTACCTGCCACCTCTTGTGTCCCAGAACGCACTAGCTGATTAAGTCATACCGCCAAGTCTAGCTCTGGGTCTTTTCCTTGACCCCCCAACCTCCTGATCTCCTAGTCTTCAGGGCTTCTGGTTTATCTTCCCTGTTGCCCATGTCTCCCCTATATTTATTCCCCCTAAGGGTCTCTGAAGGTCCCGGCAAGGCTGTATTCCTCCGTCTTCCCATCACTGTGTGTCTCGCCATTACTATTACTGCTGTTGTTTTAAACTCCATCCGGCAGGCATTCTGTCCCTGGGACGGCCTCTCTATTTCCATCCCTTCTTGGTCTCTCCAGATTTTTCTGCTGCTCTCAAGTTTCTCTGTTCCTGGCTCCGGCTCTTAACTCTCTCCCTCCAATGTCCCTATCTGCCTCAGTCTCTCAGTTTACCTCTCTGTCTAGGGCATACCCGGAGTCCTCACTCGGTATCCATGCCTCCAGGTTTGTCTCGGGCCCCAGTCCCCAGGCGCTGCCTTCCCCCACCCCTCACGCGGCTGTGGGTGTCACATTGCAGCCTGCGGGGCTCTGCGAGCAGCTGACTCCGCGTCTCCTCGCCCCCGGCCCGGAGCCCGCGGCGGCACCTCTGTGCCATGTGTTCCCCCTGAGAATCCTCTGCATCTCCACGATGCTTCCATGTGGTCCGGGGTCCCGCGACCCCAACGACCTCGCACCGCGCACAACTTCCTAGGTCGAGACTTGGCGGAGCCCGGGGCAATTGGGCGGGGGGCGTCCCGAGCGCCGATGGCGCGTGTCCCCCAGCAACACTCACCCAGCGCCGCGCCCACCACGAGAGCCAGCAGCGTCCCCATGGCCGCGCAAGGCGGTGGGTGCGCAGAGCGCGGCGACAGGCGATGGGCCCCGGCGGTGACTGGCCCGGGCGCGGGCGCGGCAGCTGCTGCTGGGGGGGCGCGCCCCCCCGCTCCGGTTACCGCCGGGGGCCCAGCCCCGGGGCCCGGAGAGCAGGCATCCCCGCCGCGCGGCGGGAGTCTCGGGATGCTGCGTGCGCGCGCGCCACAGGGCGCATCAAGGCTGCGGCGACCCCTGCCTGGCTCCGGACGCTGTTCGCGCTCGGGCTCCCGGCGTTGGGGTGCGGACCGCGGGCTCCTGCGCACTGCAGCGGCGGCCCGGGAGGGAGGAGGGAGCCGGAGGAGGGAGGAGGGAGCGGGAGGGGGCGGGATGAATCACCGCGGGGGGAGGGCGCGGCCGCCCAGCCTTTGCCGCAGCGGCCCGGGAGGCGCCCGGGCACCGGCCTCTCCGATGGCTTCGTGGCTTCTGAGCACCCATTGCGTGGTCTGGGTCACTCTGACTTCGCCAGACTCTCTGGGGGTGGAGGGACCCTTTCCTCTTCCTCTCCTGAGAAAGGTCATCTCCAGACACCCAAGAGGACTTGGAGGACAGTTAGAGGGAGCAATTTCCGATTTCCTAATTATGGAGGTCAACCTTATCCAGTTCTTGGGGAGATAAGGCTGAGATATCCCAGAGACCTACTTCTGACACCTGAGATCTCTCGGACTGGAGGACTCTGAGCCAGGACCTAAGAGGGCATGGCGGAGTGAAGGGGTCAAGCTAGGTATATATAGAAAACTCCAGACCTCATCCAAGCCAGAAGGGTACCTTGGCATCCCACAGCTCTGGGGGGTCAGAGATGTGGGGTTTCAAAAGGGCCATTCCCGCGATCCCCCGCTGCGACTCTGACGTCATCTTCCCAGCTCTCCTCCCACTCCATCGTCCACCGTTCCTCCACCCCCAGCATACCAGCTCATCACTGCTTCAGGGCTTTTGCCCTACTTCCATTCTGCCTGGACACCCCCACCCCAACCCCCCTACTATCCCCAGGTGATGGAAGGGCTGATTGTGCCGAAGCCCAGGGCTCCAATGTCACCTTCACAGTATTTTCTGTGCCCATTTTGAGTCATCTGCTTCCCTTCTTACTGACAAGATCATCTCGGTTCTTATTTACTTTGTCAGAACAGTGGTCAGTACCTAACATTATGGGGGGTTGTGTTGATTTTTATTATATTTTATTTACTCTGTATGTGTGAGACCACACACCAATTCCAAGGCATATGCGTGAATGAAGGTCAGAGAACAACTCGGGGGAGTCAGTCCTCTTCTTCACTATGTGTGTCCTGTATGTTGACCTTTGGTGGTCATGCCTGGAGGCCAGCACCTTAACCACTAAGCCATCTCACCAGCTTCTCTTGGTTTCTTTTTTAGAGACATAGTCTCACAGGCTGACTTCTAACTGGTGGTCTCCTGCTTCAGTATGTACCACCACCCCACATTTTTATTCTTTTATATAATTTGTCTGTTTGTTGCCTGTGCCTCCTCCTGGGTGAGGACACTGTCCTGTGTCCCAAACAGGTTCCCAGCACCTTAACTTCTGCTAGGCTTATTATAGGGCTCCGGGCCACCAGGACCAAGGTGGGAGAGAGACTCTTGGCAGGGATTGGCTGGCCCTGTCCTAGCTTCCAGTTCTGCATGAAATAAAGTCCCAGAGAAGCCACAGTGTGGGGCAGGTCCAGGACCTAGCGGCAAGGAGCCAGGGACACCAGACACCTTTGCGGTCTGGGCTTTTGCGCCAGCACCTCCTGAGCTGCGAAATTCCTTGTGCAGAAAATAACCCTTTCGCAGTTCCAGTGACCCTGGGTGGGGGCTGGGAGGAGGAGGAGATGGTGCAGGGAGGACAGACCTTAGCAGTGGACACAGGGGCGCCTTCTCACAGCCCTAAGAGACCATTGTCTGAGGAGCCCTGCTGTGGTAGAGGCAGAGCAGCCTTTTACTCTAATGCACTGAATTGTTCTTGCTCCCAGGTGCTGTCCTTCTGCCCCTTTTCGTTTCAGGTATGAGGAGCCAGCTGGAACATGGTGACAGCCTAATCACAGAGCTGCAGTGGAGGCAGGGCAGGCTTTGCCCTTTGCTTGCTCCAGCTCCCACCCAATCCTTGTACCCCACAACATGGCATGTACCCTTCCAGAGGTCCTTCTAGCCTGACAGACTTCTTTCTCAACCCAGGGTTTGGAGGACATGGCTGGCCTCTACCAGTACCTCAGATGGTTGATGGGGAGGCACCTGGTTCTGGGAGGGATAGCATCCTGCGTGTATAAATCTCAAGATCTGGGGCTAGGAAGATGGTTCAGTGGTTAGGAGCATTTGCTGCTCTTGCTGAGGACCCAGGTTCAGTTCCCACCAGTACCCACGTGGTGGTTCCCGACCACCCAGAAACTTCAGTTCTAGGGGACCCAGTTCTGAGAACATGGTACACACACACTCACACAGGCAAAACACTTACTCATGCAAAGAATAAATAATAAATCTAAAACAAAAACGTAAATCTGGAAATGTCAGGGGGAGGGGGGAAATGCCCAGAATATGCCTCAACGGTGGCCTTAGGGGGTTAAGATTTTGTCACAGAGCCTGGCTTGGTGGTGAACACCTTTAGGAGGCACAGGCAGAGGCAGACATTCTTTGATTTTAAGGCCAGTTTGGGAAGTGAGTTCTAGGACAGCCAGGACTACACAGAGAACCTGTCTTGAATCCCCCTTGAACACTCTCCCCCACCTTGCTTCAAAAAAAAAAAAAAAAAAAAAAGATTTTGTCCCACCATGAAATACACAGCTTGGTCCCCACTGGTTCTCCCTACACGAGTTTCATCCTTCTAATTCTTCTGTGGTGAATAGTTTGACTTACTCTGTGCCAAGACTTGTTAGGAGTCACATAAATGCTGATGAGCCTGGGGTGCAGGCCTGACATCCCGGCTCCTGCAGAGCTACGGTAGGAGCAGGGCAAGGTCAAGGCCCTACTGGGGCTTTACTGGGTGAGTTTAAGGCCAGCAGGCAATTTAGTGAGACCCTATCTTACGACAGAAAGGAAATTAGGGATCTAATCATTAAATCTGACTAAAAGCGGCCCACACCCTGGGGAAGTAGAAGCAGGCGATCCCTGTGAGTGCAAGGCCTGCCTGGTCCACATAGTGAGCTCCGGGACAGCCCGGACATTCACAGTAGAACCTCATTCAAAACAAACAAACACAAAATGTTAAATTAAGAAATAAAACAAGATGTGAAAAGCCTGGGTGTGAGTGGTACACAGTGGTACAGTGGGTGCCTAACAAACGTGAGGGCCTTAGATTCAATCCCCAATACCCAAAGGCCACATGTATCAACTCTTCAAGTCTCTTTGACGGCGGTTCTCAGTGTGACTCCCCCATGTTCATGGGCTCCCACTACGGCTGCTAGGTATTCAGGCCACTGGGGCAGCTGCTTTGGGCTTGGATAAGGCAGAGCTGGGCTTGATGACAGGAACAGGACTCCAGGACCTGGATCATGACGGCAGGGTGCGTGGGAAGCCCCCATCTGCTCCCAGGACCCCACAGGCACAGCCATAGCCACTTCCAACCCTTTATTGGGGTTGTTATTCCCAAATAAATATAATACATTAAACCCAGAGGGTCTCGTGCACCCCAAAAGGTGTCCCCCACAACCCCAGCTGGGCAAAATAAGTTAGTTGGAGGGGGAGCCTGCCAAAGACCAGGCCAGCTCCCTGGCTGAGCAGGCAGTGGCAGCTGGACTCGCACACACAGATCTAAAGTGCATCTTGATTCTATGGTCCCCAGGTCTGTGTGGCTCTTGGCAGGGCCACTGTGAGGGGCAGGCAGGAACCTCCTGGCGGCGTTCACACCGTGCCAGCAGTGGCTGCCAGGGTTCCGTGTGTCCTTCTGTCCGTTTATGGGGTATATCTTTTCGATCAGGAGTCCTCAGGGAAAACTGTCATCAGGCTGTGGCTGAGTGTCCAGGGGAGGATCCGGGACAGTAATTCCTTGATGTAGCTTTTCCAAGGAGAACTTCATCTGCCGGAAGAGGCGGGAGAGGTAGGATGAGCACACGCTCTATGCTATTCTGCACGGTCATGCTGCCTCACCACCTGGTAACTTCTCAAGGTGGGACTCAGGTGGTCCAGTTCAAATCCGGACTTTGCTATTGCTAACAGTGTAAGGGTAAATCCCTTCATTGCTATGGGCCTATTGCCTTGCCTAAAGTACAGGTGATTAATATAATCACTCGATTAATATCCCAGCTTCAGAGAATTATGTCGGAGATTTGAGGGAGGCTAGAGCCTGAGCCACGGCGAGCACACCAGGGGACCTTGACTAAGTACCCAGCCTTGAACCAAAGGATGATGCCAGCATACCTCCTGCCTAAACACAGAAAGGGGACAAGATGTTACTACTTAAATCTGAACCATCTGCCACAGGCTGGTGTATTGATTGGTCCCCACTAGATGGCACTATAGCGGAAGGCGGCTACCACTTCAGGAAGCAGGGCCTCTCTGACTGCTAGGGGAGGGAGGTCTGTGAGAATCAGAGAATCAGAGCCAACCCCTAGCTCTACTTCCTGGTCTGGTGTTGTCATGCTCCCAGGACACCCTCCAGGATGGTCAGCACCTCAGGAGCTTAATAAATATTTCCTCTTCTCCTGGTCTGACTGTGAAACATCCCCACTCTGCTCTTACCTCCTTGAACACTTACTCTGGTCTGGGGAGGCTGTAGGGCTTACAGGATGAGTTTAGCCGGGAGACCCTGGCTACTAAAAATGGGTCTTGTTGATTATAGCCCGGCCTTTCTTCCAGTCTCCCTGTCATCTCTACTTTTGGACAGAGCCTTACCAGTGACCCTGATGGACTACATCAATAAGCCATGAGCCAAAATAAACCTTCCTTCAGCTGCTACTAAGTGTTGCCACAGGAGGAAGAAGATCAACCAGTTCACCTCCTTTGTGTCTGCCACATACATTGGTCACAGAGAAAGTAATTAATCCACAGGGCTTCCTGCTTCAAGGCTGGCTGGAGGACTGGTCACTTCTGGCTAGTGGCAAGACAGCCCTGTTATGCTAAGGGCTCTTGCTCTCATTAATGTGCCATGCTCCAGCCTCTCACTGGGGATTCTAGGCAGGGGCTCTACCACTGAGCCACGCCCCCAGCCCCTCACTGGGGGATTCTGGGCAGGGCTCTACCACTGAGCCATGCCCCCAGGCCCTCACTGGGGGATTCTAGGCAGGGGCTCTACCACTGAGCCACGCCCCCAGGCCCACTAAACAATATCCATAAATTCCTTCAGTTAGTCCTGAAGCCCTCAGGGATGAAAGCTGGAATTTTTCCCTTATTCTCTGCCATATCATAAGCACCCATCCCAGTGCCACACACTTTCCTCGGTCTTCCTCAGCTGCTGGCTGCAGTCCTCTGGGGTCTAAGAGGAGCACTATATAGTGACAATATATTCAGCACCTACTATAAGCCTGGGCAAGGCTCACCAACAGCAAGAACATTAAGTGTTTACAATGTGCTTGGCCTTACTCCAAATGTCTGTGCACTCTTAAGATTATGAAGGATGGCATTACTCTCTACTGTTCAGAAGATGCAGCCAAGGCCCAAATGACAGTTACTTACATAAGGTTGTGCAGCAGGCTGACCTTGAGTGTCCCCTGAACTATACAGGGTGACTTCATCAACCCCTTTTGGGGGATGAGAACCAAATACTCTTAGGAGACTCACTCTCCTATCAGCCAACCTAAGCCCAAGTTGGCAGGCCGCGAACCAAGTCTAGTACAGCCTGGCTCTGCTTGGGGAAGGATGGGCATGTGACCCCAGCAGCTAATGACAGAGAGAACTATCCTCTGCATGTCTCCCTAAACCAACGGGCTACTAGCAGAAAAGAAAGAGAAGATTCTTACTACAGCCAAGTGGCTGGATCCAGCCATGCCTGAAGGATGTTTTTCCAGGACATGAGTCTTGTCCCTTTGGTTCCATGGACTTCCTAGCAAGGGTGATGAATATCCCTCCTAGCCAGCTAACAGGACAAGCTTCCTCATTTTATGATGGAGGAAACTGAGCCCCTTGGTAGGGAGGCTTCTTGACTCAAGGCCCCACAGCTCTGCGTGGCTGCCTCGTACCTCATCCAGGAGCTCCACGGATGCACGAAGAATCTGCCTCCACTTGTGCACCTCAACGCTGTGGAAGTGCTTCTGCAGAGCCAAGATCTCCGCCCACTCCGTGGCTGTCTGGGGGAATTTGCTGTGGAGATGAAGAATCTGAATGAATGGTCCTGATCATCTCAACGTTCTCCAGCCCCGCCCCCAAACCCTGCCCTCTCTCCACTTACCCCTTGGCCAGTGCCAAGCTATGCCAGGACTCGAAGGTATGTGCTGTTCTCTCCAGAGACCAGAGACGGTAGAAGAGGAGGGCGTTGAGGGCAATGAGAACGATGAGGCTGGGGACAGAGTCTGAAATCAGGACCCCTGGGATCACAATGGATGCCCTCCCCAGTAAGGCTTGGAGCTCTGCACCTGCCCGCAGCATACTAGCATAACCATACCTTAAAGGACGCCATCATTACCCATCCTTTCCAGAGGAAAGGAGCTCAGAGAGGGTGATGAATATGCCTAGGGTCACACAGCCCATAAGCAGAAAAGACAGGGTTCGCACTCTGACCTATGTCATGCCTACATGCTTGCTGGCCATACTAAGCCATCTTCCCTGGAAAAGCCAGGGACATTGAACAGGGAGAAAATGCTTTAGGGGGATGAGCTACAATACAGGGGAATGGCAGAGAGAGGACGCCCTACCTCACACAGATCCTGCGGAGGCAGTGAGGGGAAGACAGAGATGTGAGAACTGCCCAGGGCAGGGCTGGTACCCAGGCCCCCTCCACCCAGGGCTCTGAGCCCAAAGACCACAGGGTTCCCAGGTGATTTTGAGAAACTGAGGCCTCAAGAGGCTGAGCATGTGGCCTGGGTCAGCTCTAAGCTGGAGTAAGGGGTCTGACTTGCTTTTCTTTAGTGTCCTCCCCTTCCCATGCATGCTGGCCTCCAGATGCCTGGTGTCCCTGCCCACGCCCTATGGAGGTCTTAGCTCAGCCATCCTTTGGCTTTCCCGAATCTGTGATGTCTTCTCATCTTTGGCTGCCATGATCTCCCATACCAGCTCAGCCCCCTCCCTCTATTCTGGCGACAACTCTCCAACTTCTCCACCATTCCCATGGGACTCTTGGGTCACTGCTGTGTCTACAGCTTCATTCAGCTCAGGACTGGGTGCAGAAAAAAACAATGTATCTACAATCTGACTTCTTTTGAGTGACTAACTTCACATACTTTGTCTCTTCTTCCAGAAATTTCTTCCCTCTGTTCTCCCTTGGGCCCCAGGGTAGCTGCTGTCCCAGCAAGAAAGACTTCTCTAAGACAAATTGAGCGGCATGTGGGAACTCCACTGGACACATCCCAAACACCATCTCATGCAATCCTTGCTCTGGCTTGAACCCATATCCCGACCAAAGCAGAGGCCCAGAGAGGCCAAGCATGTGTTCCGCATCACACAGCCAGGCTGCTAACCCATGCCAGTCTCCTTACTCACACAATGCTGATGAGAACCAGAGCGCTGGGGATGCCTGCCCCGGGGCCCTGATCCACGGATGGTTCCGAGAAGCGAGAGCTGAGGGAACCTGTAAACAACAACTTGGGGTGAGCCAGGAGCACCCCAGGGACCATCTCCTCCAGGTGCCTATCTCGAGGTAACGCACCTGAGGTGTGCATGCTGGTCTGGGTGCAGGGGTCTGGGTCTGGGTGCTGAGGCCCATCTCTGTGCCCCCTCCAGCTCAGGGGCCGCTTCCTTCTCCGCAGGCCTGACAGTATTCCACGAGTGTCTTTCCCTCCTTCCTCCAGGGACAGCTTCTCTGCCTTGGCGAGTTCTCGATCTGAGGGACAAGGGATGGCTCAGTATGTCTGTACCCTGCTGCGCCACAGACGTCCTTGCACCACCACCCTTCAGTCCCCTACCCAGGTGGTGGAAATAATCTTCTATGCCACTCCATGAGTTCTTCTCAATGAGAGACTTCACGAGGCTCCACGGTTGCTTTCGGTAGCGGATCTCTGAGGATACACTAGGAGGGGACAAGAGAGTACCTAGGTCAGGTTTGTAGGGGGAATCTACAAACCCCAGACTTCTAATTCAGAAAAGGGTCTTTGTCACCTCAAACCTAAGCCTTGGCCTCTTTGGCTTCCTCCATCCACACTTATATTTAAATCACACTTTAGGGATCGACCTGTAAAAGTCTTTGGTTTGGGGCTATACTAGGGATTGAAACTCCTACCTGCTGAGCAAGAGTTCTATGGTTGAGCCCTACACTTGGCCCCTTCCTGGTGGATTCTATACTAGTCCTTTTTTTAATCCTGTAACAGGGTCTTACAAATTTGAACTCACTGCAGCCTTGAACCTGGGATCCCCTGGTCCCAGACTCCTCAGTGTTGAGATTATAGGCCCTGCTCTCTATCTACAAAACCTATCCAGAATCACCTATTGTCCCTTTTGCCATTCCCAACTGGTTCTAGCCCCTACCTCTACACCTAGACAGCAGAGTGGGAGGGCTTCTCTTGGTCTCCCACTCCGCCCCCATTTGTAGCCAGAAGAAGCCCATCTATGGAGTTCAATCAGTCTGGGCTCAGACTGATTCCCTGGATGCATCTCACTCCTACTTCTCGACTCCAGCTACTCCCATGCTCCTGCTTTTCCACTCCGGCTACTCTCATGGCCCTGCTTCTTTACTCCAGCTGCTCCCATGCTTCTGCTTCTCTACTCCAGCTACTCCCATGCTCCCACTTCAGGGCCTCTGTACTGGCCATTCTGAATGGAAGCTCCTTCCTCTGGCTATTACGAAATATTCCACTCCCAGAAGGCCCACCCTTGATCATCACAGTGAAACCTCCTGCCCTCTCACTTCAGCCTCCTGTGAATTTCTCCAAAGCCAGGTGAGGCAGTGAACTGAAGCGCACATTCTGCAATCACTTCATTCACTGGAGTTTTCCCAGTGAAGTTTAAGGTCCCTTACAGGGGAAGTTTTGTCCCTGAGACCTAGAATATCTATGTTCAGCGCATGCTCAGCGTTCAGAGAACACCTGAGCACATCAACTATTCTATTCACAATGACCTCTTCCAATGCTGGGTGGAAGCAGCCCTGACCACTGAGGTGAGGAAGAGATAGGGCACACTCGGGATCACCGAAGCCGGGCCTTGTTCCGGGCCAGACCCAGGATACAGTATCGGTGGGCAGTGTAGAAGTAGTCCTGGTACGGGATGCCCTGGGTGAGCACCTCAGAGTCCACCACGCACCCGCCCGCCTGTGGGCCGCGCCGGAACAGCGTCTGAAGGGGACAGAAGAAGCAGTCAGAAGGTCAGGGCTGCTCCACGGGGCCAGCCCACCCGGCAGCCGCCGCCTCCCCAAGCCTACCTGTGTCTCCACGACAGAGGCGCTCTTGGGGCCTAACTGATTGCTAATGGGGATGGTGTAGGTCAGGACTCTGCGCTGGTGGCACTTGCTGTCACTGCTCCAAGGGCTCAAGGTCACATCTGGGAGGGAGGAGGAGAATGAAGAGCGTGCTCTCTTTCTTTGCTCCCAGGCTGTAGGAAACCTGTCTGGAGGTTTCAATTCTCGGGGGACTTGTCCCCAACTGCACGGCCCTACACTGTGTCTCCACCATGCCGCCCGCCCCACTTTTAGTTTAAAAGCTAAAACAATTTAGACTACAGCGGTAATGACAGACTGGGAGCTTTTGAAATTTTCTGGGACCACCTCAGCCATCGCCACAGCCTCAGCTTCCTTTCTGTAACAGGTTTGGTTTCTCCCAAGCATCAAATGAAGGGACTCCCAACCTTTGTGACACCTTTTCCTGGAGGTCCCCTGAACCTTCACACATACCAGGCGCCACACTGAACCCAGGACCTCCCCAGACCCTCCCGTTGGGTCCCCACTGCACCATCCTTCAGGTCCCAAGTAGAGTCCTAGGCCCTGGCTTCCCTAATATGTTACATCCATTGTCTCGGGGAAGGGTGGCGAGGCAGGTGCGTATGTATATGCATACATATACATATGTATATGTGTCATATATGTGTGTGCGTGTATGTGTGTGTGCACATGGGAGCATACATGTAGAAGTCAGAGAACAACCAGCAGTGAACCTCGTTCCTCTTCAGGTGCTCTGCACCTTGTTTCCCTGAGACAGAGTCTGTCAATGGCTTGACGCTCACCAACTGGGACAGGTAGTCTGGCCAGGCCTAGTTTGCAACTCACATGCTCAGAAGCATGTGCCACAGTGCCCAGCTTTTTAAAGAACTTTTAGATCTATTTTATTCTTAGTGTTTTTTTGTGCTTGTGTGTTTGGTATGTGTACGGCTGTGTGTTGCATCTGAATGTGTTGGGTCTCTCTGTGTTTATCATGTGTGTGTCTGTGTGTCTTTGTGTGTGTATATGTCTGTGTCCCGTGTGTCTCCATTTGTGTGTCTCTGTGTGTGTCTGTGTGTATCTCTATCTGTGTGTGTCTATGGCTGCCCAGTACTCTAGGAGTCTGAGAGATCAGACACTAGCATGTGTTGGTTAAGCACAGCTATTGCTGGAGGTCCTTTTCAGGTAGCAACTTGTTCACCTCTCACACTAACACAAGCACTACAAGGGGTGCACCCAATGTGCAGAAGAATCAGACATGGAGAGGCTGGAAACCCTCTCTAAGGCCACTGGTAGCCAGAGGCAGCATGAAGCCTGTTTGTTCCTGCCAGTGCCCGACGCACGGTCCCCTGCTTCCTTTGCCCCCTGACCTGTGAACTTGCGCTGCTGCAGGAAGCTTTGCAGGAACGGAGAGTCCGAGAAGAGCATCTGCTGCAGCCGCTCAGCACCCACGTGGAAGACGGAGTTGATGAGGAGGCGGCCAGAGAGGTCAGGCAGCAGTGCAGCCAGGTCACCTGGGAGACAAGAGTGTCCTCATTATGTGGGTAAGTCTCTGGGTTACTCTGGGCCAACTGCTCTCCCTCACTCCCAGGCCTCCAGGGTGGAAGGGCAAACTCATCTTCCCGAACAAGAGACACCAGAGAATCTGAAACTATATTCACTTTGGATTGGCCGGAGGTGGACACACGCTCCAGCCCAGCCAATAAAAGCCACCGCAGTGGTGCCCATTGGCACAGACCCTTACAGTCAACTGGAATCATCTGCCATGTAGACCAATCAGAGCTATCTCCGGGATTTTTGCAGCAGTCACTGTGCCTACATTGTTAGGAAGACCTAGGGCTTTGACTCTGGGCTCACAAGAGTAAAGTCTACCTGAGAACTAGTATAGGGAAACGAAACGTAGCCAATTTTACAGCCTGCCTTTTCTGGCCACGTAACCATTAATGCAGGGTTTGACTGAGGTCCTGGCCATCTGCATGATTTGCCTTGTATACCAATGCCTCTGCTCTCCCTAGTCCGGACTTGAGTATAACCAAAGTAAATAAATGGGGGCCAGCTGCCTCACCTTCCTCCCCGGTGGATGAGGAGGAGTTACTGGTATCTGTTAATAGTTCCTCTCTGGCCAGCAGATCCAAGGGACCCAAGGAGGAAGTGGGCCCATCTGGTGGTGCCGGCTCAGTACTCAGTGGTTCTGCTACTGGAGTCACTGTTTGGCTGGAGGAGGCATCCAGCTGACTGTCTGTCTGCTCTTCTTTGTCCTCCTCGGCCTGCAGAGAAAGGGCTCCATCTAGCCTTCTACACCTCAACCCCAGCCCAAGGGTTCTCACCAGTTAACTCTGGCTACAAGTGTTTGATAGACTAAAGTTTAGGTCCTGGTTAGAATGACCAACCCTGGAGACATGATGTCTGTAACTGGGGGCTCTTGGCTAGTCTGACAGAGGCCTCAGGACCACCCAGTAGTGAGGGCTTATGTGGATGTTTGGCCTACAAGCTTTGCTGCCCATCCATCTCCTATCCATCTGTCCTGCCCCCTCTGTCTCCACCTTTTCCTCCTATTCCGCTATATTTGCCTGATTTACCTCTATTTTCCTTGTCTGTCTTCCTCTCTCCACCCATCCGCAGCTCATCCCTGTCAAGCCCCTCCCCCTCTACTGATCTTCTGCGTTCCCTCCCCCATTCCCAGTCTTCTCATGTCTCCCATAAGCTTCCACTTACCCCATGGTCTGCATCACTGCTGGCTCGAGAGAGGTTTGGGGTGACCCGGCCACGCCTTGAACCCACAGGGCTTGGCTCCTGGCTGCGGTCAGCCGCCCCTGAGGGGCTGATGTCACTGAGTGCAATCACGTCTCCCACTTCTTTGGGACTCCTGCAAGAGAAAGGAGGAAGTGGGTGATGGCTGGACCCTCCAGCCTCCACATGCTACACTCACTGTGTCCTCCTCCCCCGCCTGCCACTGGGCTTTTTGCACAGTAACCTCATGTCTGTCAACAATTCGTCTCTGGACAGCAGATCCAAGGGACCAAGGAAGGTCCCTCGTACATCACTTCGAGCCATCTTCCACCTCCAACTCACCCAAGGCCATTCAGTTGCAACGGGCAGACATAGTCTTCATCTTCACTAGTGAGGCCCAGCTCTGAGCCATAGCACTGATGGACCAGGTGCCAAAGCTCTCGAGGACTCAATGTCTAGACATAAGGAATATGAGGTTGGCCTCTTGTTTCTACTGCCTGGTCCCAGCAGTTCCCCCAGCTTCCATGAGAGGGCAGCATGGCTAGCCACTCCAGACTCTACCCATCTCCACCTAGCTGGCATTCATCATTAGCTCACCTCTTTTTGCAGAGGCTGGGCCCTGGGCTCTACAAGCCACACCTTAGCGCTCTTAAGTCCACAGTGTTCTGGCTAGGGAAGATTCCCATATTTACTGAGAAAGATCTGGAAACTCCATAAGGACAAGTCATGTGTTCAAGGTCACACAAATGACCCAGTGAGATTCAAAGCCAGCCAGATTCCAGAGGAGTCCACGCTCTTGCCTCCTATGCTGTCAGGTCTCCATCCTCCTCTATGTACCCTCAGCAGCCGAGAGTCCCACTGCACATTGATTGGCTGGGTCCCAGAGACAATGAAATAATAACCGCTAATGATAACAGCCAGGGCAGTGGCTGCTGCTGGCATTCCTATAAGCTCTGCATAAGTGCTACCTCAAAGTGCAACA
This sequence comes from Arvicanthis niloticus, assembly GCF_011762505.2. NCBI lineage: Eukaryota > Metazoa > Chordata > Mammalia > Rodentia > Muridae > Arvicanthis > Arvicanthis niloticus. The sequence continues at coordinate 9,519,104 of NC_047658.1, forward strand.
TTATCAGGAGTTCAAGATGAGATGTGCCCAGCAACCCATCCAAGGCCACCCTGCTGGGAGGTGAGAGGGCTGAGAACAGAGCCCCAGCAATGCCTAGTCCACTCAGTTTGAGATAAGCAACATCACTGAGCCCAGCCCACACCCAGTCCTGGGAGCTCTGACGTAGAGATGGTCCCCTCTGCCACACACAACCGCTTGCTGATGGGAATAGACCTGAAGGGCCTTCCTCTGGCCTTGTCCTCCTTGGGGTTGGCGCCTCATTAGGCTCCTGAGAGGAGGGAGGTCTCTGGTAGTCTTACTTTTGCGGATGGCCAGATTGGAGCTGCCCTGGGGGATGAGCGCCCCAGAGAGGGTGAGGCACACAGCTGAGCAGGGATGGGAAAGGGTGTCTCAGAGGTGTCAGTAGTGTTGATGGATAGGTGTAATGACTGCTCACTATGCCCCTTCCACCTGGCTAAGTATTACCTCACATGGAGGCTTTTCTCGGCACTGGGGACCAGTCTGTACCAATCCCTTCCTCCTTCATCAGAGACTCTGATTCAATGCTAGGCATGGGAACCCTTGGCATATCCCTGGCAAGACCTTTGGAGAAGCCACAGATGCGGAAGGGCCTGGTGCCCACAGAGAAGAGCTGGGAGGTTCCCATGAGGTCCAGGCCCTCCCTAGTTAACCCCATCCTCCTGAGTACCATTCATTCCCACCTTTTCAAGCAGCGCATTCTGCCAGAGACGGAAGATGAGGAGGAAGCAGCGGTCTCGGGCCCCGAAGGAAGTGAAGAAGTGCTGCAAAGAGAGGGGCACGAGGATACAAGAGAGCCAGGATGGGGCAGGGACACCCAGTGGTCACCACCATGGGGAGGAGCCTCCTGGAGGTGGTAGGAACCTTCCCCATGCTTGAGGCAGAAGCAATGTTCAGTGCTTTTCCTAGCCCTCTTTGCTGTCAGGGATGGCTAAATTTTCCAGCTCTGGGCTAACAAAACACAAAGGGACGTCTGCTGCCCCATCATTCCCTAGTCTTTCCTGTTTCCTGTTAGGACCTCACAGTGACACAGCTATCTCTCAACTAAGCAGATATGAGGCAATAATTGAGGACAAATGACAGGTGTGGTTCTTGCTGACCCAGTACTAGGGCAGTGGAGTCAAGATTTAGAATTTGAGGTCAGCCTGAGCTACACAACCAGACCCCATCTCACTTTGAACTCACAAGAGATCTGCCTGCTCCTGCCTCCTGAGTGTTGGGATTAAAGGCTTGCTTGTTTGTTTTAAATATTTATTTCTTTTTATTTTACTTATTTTATTTATTTATTTATTTTATTTTACTTTTATTTTACTAGCTGTTTATCCTGTTATGTGTACCACATGCGTGAAGGCCAGGAGAGGGCATCAGCTCCCCTAGAACTGGATTTAGAGATGGTTGTGAGCTCCCTGAAGTGGGTGCTAGGAACCCAAGCTGGGTCCTCTGCAAGAACAGCAGGCACTCTTAACCACTAAGCGATCTTTCCAGCCCCTAGACCTTGTTTGTTTGTTTGTTTGTTTGTTTGTTTTTGAGACGGGGTCTGGCTGTGTAGCTCAGGCTGACCTCAAATTCCAAATCTTGACTCCACTGTCCTAGTACTGGATCAGCAAGAACCACACCTGGCAGAACATAAAGAGCTGAGTAAGACACCCTGTCCCCAAAACAAAGAACAAACAAACGAGATCTAGGGAGATGGCTCAATGGTGGTTTTTGTTTTGCCTTTTTTGTTTGTTTTTTTGTTTTTGTTTTTTTCTGGAAGACATATAGCCCTGGGTTTCTACGGCAGCTTTAGTGGGGGGTTGGGGGGAGATCTAAATTGCTGGGTTCGTGGGAAATTTTAGGATCACTGCATTACAGGACATCTATGTGAAAGGCCATTACATAGGAGAATACTGTAGGGGCCCCAAACAAAATGAGTGGGGCTGGACCACTGCGAGGGCCGAGACAATAAACAGGCCAAGTTGAGCACAAGTCAGGCTCTGCTGTGATCTTGGCACGTGGACCCCCACATCGGTCCACCACTTACCTTCTCACTCTCGGTACAGATTTGAATGGCATTGGGGATGAGCTTAGCCGTCTTCTCCTTCTTCAGACAGGTCACTTCCTTCAACTGGATGGAAATCTTAAAGACAGCACAGGGCAGTGAGAATGAGCCGGAAGCCCTGCTGGCCCTGAGGCCCCTCCGCATCCACCACCTGCTGCTTGACTCACTGTGGTCTCCCAGCGGAAGATGTTGCTGTAGAAACAGATCCAGTTCTCAGAGAGGTAGAGGCGGCCCTGGAGGAGGATCTCCCGCTGCAGGGCGCAGGAGTAATCTGAGAACGGTGGAGGGAGAGACAGGCAGATATGTGAGTCACGTGCTCTGGTCCCGCAGCCCACAAAGCAGCAGGGAGGCAGGCCAGAGGCTCCTGTCCAGGACAGAAACTGAGGCTGGGGGCATGGAGACTCACCCACTATGAGGCGCTCTGCTTCAGGAAGTTTGCTAAACAGTTTCCGGAAGTCCTCGTTGCGTTGTTTGTACGTGGGACACAGCATCTGTGCAGAGGTTTGGGGCATGGGAAGCTGAGTGCAGATTCCAAACCCCTATTTGTCCCCCCAGAACTTCCTATCCCTCTCAGTCTTCTTAGCCTTTGGGGCTTCTTTGCTCATAACACATATGCCCACTATAAGAATACCTGCCATTTACTGACTTTTAAAAATTATTTATGTGTTTGAGTGTTTTTCTTATATGTATATGGGTGCATGGTGAGGGTGCCCAGTGCAGGTAGAGGCCAGAACAGGGCATCTGGTCCCCTAGAACTGGAGTTACAGGCAGTTGTGAATGCCCACATGGGTACTGGGATTCAAACCTGAGTCCTTCGTGAAATCAGCCAGAACTCTTAACCACTGAGGCATCTCTCTGTTTACTGACTTCATATAAGAGCCAGGCCCTGTGCAAGGTTCCACCACCAGCATCACTAAATCTTACCCACTCTTCCCTCTGGCCGCACAAGATTAGGCTAATGTTTCTCAAGGGGGGGAGAAAGCCCACTCAAGGCCACAGAGACCATAAATAGCAGCATCCCACCCTGTGTGTTGAATGGAAGTGTCTGATGTGTGGTTCTTTATGTATCACCCACTCCTTAACTGCTCTTTCTGGCCTGGAGCTCCCAGCAGGCTTACAGCCCCTACCATACCTTTATCTAGCCCCACGTGCAGATAAATACTCACACTGTACCAGCTCTGCATCTTCTGCAAGAGAAAGAAATGAGTCAGGAGGAGCCCTGTGTTCTCTGCCCTTGCCACCCTCTCCTGGCTGGCCCCACCCGAGCTCACACCCACCTTACTGTTGCGGATGAAGTTCCGGCTGCCCAGGCTCTGGGTGCTGAGTGTCCCGGACACTCCGCTCTTCTCAGAGGAGCTGTCAGACCCCTTCTCCACCATGGTTCCTGGTTCTGGCTCAGGAGCCGAAGGGGGCCGGATTGGGGGCAAGAGCTGAAGTCGCTTTCGAAGAGATGGGGAGCTGCTTGGTGAGCTCCGGCCAGAGTGGGGCGTGGTGCTAGGAGGGAAGGAAGAGGAGAGGGTGGGGGGAGCGGGTTAGGGGGCGGGGACAAACCTGATTTTTGAAGGTGTGCCCATCTTCTAGTGGCTCCATCTGCCCATCCATCCATCCATCCATCCATCCATCCATCCATTTGTCCGCCCACTCATGCATCCAGCAACCTAGCCATCCGCCTGCCTATTAGTACCCATGGCCATCTATTTTTCTATTCGCCAGCCTAGCCATCCAGTCATCCATCTACCACCTATATACTCATCTATCAGTCTATCCATCCTTCCATTTGTCCATCCAACTACCTATTTGTTTATCCATCTGCTAACCTAGCCAACCACCTGCCTATCAGTTCATCAATCCACCCGTTCATCCATCTGTCCATCCATCCTTCTATCCACCTCCCCACCCACCCATTCACATCCTCTCTGCCTCTCTGACCCTAGCCCTGAACATACCTCTACTGCTTCATTATAGCCCAGGGAATGATAACTGTACACAAGTTATCATAATGTGGGATTATGGGGAATTAAAGAAATCAAACTGTGAAGTCTCTCTAACAGTCAGGCACACAGTGTGTCCTCGATGACTCTTGGTATTTTATGACCATATGTGGGAGTCAGAGGACAACTTCTGGAGGCCAATTCTTTCCTTCCATCAGGGGATTGAACTCAAGTCATCAAAATTGTATAGCAAATGCTTTTACCCATATCCGACACCTGATTTCTTAAAACATAATCTTACTAATTTATTCATAAAGCAAACTGTTATTGATCTGTGACACTCAAAATGCAAACCCAAGAACCCCTCTTTTTTAAAGTGTTAAGGCACTTTTAAAAAGTGTTTTTTTTAAATTTATTTGTGTATATGTGTGTGTTTGCATGCACTGTTTATTTGTACTACAGATGTGCAGTGCCGGTGCAGTCCAGAAGAGGGTGCCATAGCTCCTGGAGCTGGAGTTATAGGTAGTTGTGAGTCCCAATGTGGGTGCAGAGACCTGAACTCAGGCTCTCTTCAAGAGCAGTATAGGCTTTTAACCACCAGAAGCTATGTCTTCAGCCCCAAAGCACCTTTCTTAATGTCCTTCCTTTCCTCGTCTGGAATCTGTCCGTGACCCCCACCAACACCATCTCTAAAACCGACTTCCATCTTTCCTTTCATTACTGACTGCATCTCCTCATCTCAGCCTCCATTTCTTTCCACACAGATGGCACACAAATTTTCTTCTCATTCTCTATTGTTCTCTCTGCCTCAGTCTCTCCTCACTTGCAGCCCAGGAAGCTGGTGACCAGCTCGCTGAGTCAGCTCAGGGGTCTCTAAGCCCTACCCTGGCTGTCCTTCTCTGCAGGTGACCATCAAGTCTGATCTTGATGGGACCTGATCTCATTATTTCCCTGGCCTCATGTCCCTCTTCTGTCCCCGTCATTCCAGCTTCCTCTTGTTCTTTAAGCTCCCCAGGGTCACACCCTGTATCTGTGGTTCCCTTCATCTGAAAAGCCCACCTACAGTTGCAGCATAACAAACTTTACATCATTCATCCTCAGCCATCCTCCTCCAAGGTCCCTCGGCCTAAAAGAGGTCCCTCCCTCCTTCCCTCCTTCCCTCCCGACTCACCCACACTATCTACACTCACCCTGTTCATTTGTTTACACAGCTTCTTTATTGCCTGCCCTAAACTGTGAACTGGAGGAAGTCTTGGTTGCTGTCTGTACTCTTAGCACCTGAACTAGAGACAGGGCACATAATTAATGCTTATCAGAACTGTGGGGCTGAATGAACAGCCCTGATCTGGCTAAGCCCAGCACTAACAGAGACCTGAAGTATGGCTTGGTTCTGGCAAGTTATTGTCTTGCCAGAGGCGGACGCTAAGCAAACAGAACATTCTGGTAACTGTGCAAACACCAACCGCCATAAGGACAGTGGGGGTAAGTGGCGGAGACTTTAAAGGGACGTCGTTGTTGACTTCTTATCAGGGTCCTGTCGAGCACTCTGAGTGATTGATTTTATCGTTTTATCACTGCTCAAAAACACTGTGTGCTTGGGCCCAGGACTGTCCAGCTTTACAGTGGAAACGGAGGTTACGAGCGAGAGGTGCCGGCAGAGGGAGGCACAACTGGTTTCTGGGATTCTAACTCTGGTACACAGATCTATTTTGGAGTACAAGTGGTATCTCCTCTTTCAGGAACTTTTTCAGGAATTGGTCCTTTCTACCATGTGGATCGTGGGAATACAACATGGGTGGCTGGGTTTAGTGAAACACGCTTACTCACTCGGCCATCTCCTCTGCTCCCCCAGGAAGTTCCTTCAAATGTCTCTCCTGTCTCATCTCTAGTTCATACCGCCACCCCCCCCCCCCCCCGGCCAACCCGGTGCCGTGGTCACCATGATCTGGTGTCTACACTCAGTCTGTCCTGACTTACAGTCTGAGAAAGCCTATTTCCACACCGTGCAGGCCAAAGACTTCCTGGTCATCAGACTTTCCCACCCTCCTTATCCCAGGAAAGCCCTTGACCCTTCCCTGGCCCTCATGATGGGAACTCCCTCTTCTCTGGTTCCTGCCTTCAACTCTCTGTCCACATGCCCTTCCCTCACTAGATGTAGGCAGAACTCCCCCACCCCCACCCCACCAACTCTCTGCTGTGCTGGACAGACATATCTCCATGCTCTATTTGAAATCACACAGCCCTCTGCCGATCCCCCTCACCTTCTCAGTCCTCAGAGTGTCTGCCAGAGACACACTGTCCCCCTGGCTTCCATCTTGTTCCCCTTCCAACAGGTACCCATGAGTAGGAACCACCATGGCCTGAGCAAAGTGATCAGGCTTGCTTGCTCTCTCTCAGAGCCTGGATTCAAGCACACTTGGACTCAAAGGACTTAAGACTTGTAGTGTCAAAGCCACAGGGTGGCATCTACACCTTTCCCAGCCTCACTTTCACCTGGTTTTCTTACCTCCTCAGGCTACATGGAGAAGAAATGATATGTGAGCAAAGGGACGAAGAAGCAATGTGTGACCGCTTCCCCTTTGCACAGCTGCAGAAATAAAAGTGACACCTGTGCCACCAATCTTCCTGGGACTGTCCAAGAAGCTATGCTGACCCTGGAGGGGCCTCAGCCGGTGCCCTAGGTCCTCCTATAGCTGTCTAAACATACACAGAACACAGTGGGGACACTGGAAGCAGCAGGCCCCAACTACCTGGCTGTACTACCCAGGGAGCCGGATCACCACAAAACAAAACTAAACCAAACCAAACAAAACCATCCAAACAAACAAAACCACAGAAACTAAAATAATGGCTTCTGACACCTGCCTTTGCTGTAAGGTCACATCAGCACAGTCCCTCCCCCCCACAGCACCCCCCCCCCACTACCACTAACAGCATCAGGAACTTGTTTGAAACACAGATTCTAGCCAGAGGTGGTGAGGTTAATTCAGTATTCCATGGCTGAGGCCGGAGGATCACAAGTTTGGGACCAGCATAGGCTCCATAGCAAGATTCTGTCTTAAGGGCTCCAGAGTTAGGGATGAGTAGCTAGAGGGCCTTGAACCCAGTGGTGAGGGCCTGGGGGCATGGCTCCTCAGTAGACTGTGGAGATACCACCAGTGAGGAGCTGGGCATGTGAGTCAGAAGAATCTACCCATCAGAAGCTGGAGGATATGCCTTGTATGTACAAAGGCCTGGATTCTACTCCCAGGACTACCACAAAACAAAAGAGAAACAAAACTCAAATGTAAATCCCCATCCCCACCCGCATTGGAAACCTCAACTTAAAATTTGATGCACATTGAATTCTGACAGAATAATTAGGAGCAAAGAGGGTTTCTTAAGTGAGCCAGCCTGACTGCAAAGTGGGCAAGGCTCACTGAGGCCAAGGGCTGGGGACAAAGAACAGAGCTGGCTAGTGTGGGGGAGACAGTGCTGGACTCTCTCAGGACATCAAGTTCAGGGCCAAGAAGGAGGCTGGCAGGTCTGAGAATAGTGAGCTGCCAGCAGAACAGAGGACACATGGTCTCCCAATACAGACCTGAAGACCCTGGACCACCTTGCATGTTTCTAGAGAGAAGATGACCATGGGGGTCCCTGTGGGTCTTTTCTCACCTCTGGGCTAAAACTTGGGCCTGAAGCCCCAGGTCCACTTGAGGGCAGGCAGAAGGCACAAACAAGCCAAGCTCATCCCCCTTGCTCTTGGATGAGACAAAGAAGAAGTTCTCAAGGGCGAGTAGCAGAGCCCTAGGGTGGCCCAAACCAGCCAGCCAGCCAGCCAGTCCTGGGAGAGTGAAGGGAGGGGTCAGAGTGGAGAGAGGAGGACCGTTAAGGGGCGGAGACACAGAAGAGAATGGTGTTTTCACTGTGCAGATGCTCTGACTTCCTGGGCCTCAGAATCTGCCTCAGCAAAGCCGGGCAAGAGCACACACAGGTGTGTGGGAAAAGGAGAGCTGGCTGAGGATGCAGAGGGTCACAGGCGAACTTGCCTGCAGGTGAAGGAAGTCTCTCCCACCTGTCTGTCTGCCTTTCACACATACAGAAGTGTCACAAGCAAAAACAACCACAGCATTGTAAGCATGCCAAACTCATAAACAAGTGCCAGGAAAGTTTTACACACACACACACACACACACACACACACACACACACGTCACAAATATGCTATAGTCACACAGAATCCCAGAATTAATTCCAAATTCAGAAACACAGTAAGTCCTACACAAATTAGCTTCATATATACAACCACGAGAAAGTTTTACAGAGATACTGAAGACCAAAACAAACAGCAAAACCCAAAACAAAACCATTCAGATATCATCTAGTCATGGGACCCAGTGACCCAGACATGCATCCCTAAGGGAAGTTAAGTCATCAATCATATCAACCTACATATCCTGACTGTCCCTCTAACTGCAGGGTGTTCACCAGGCAGAGAAAACAAAGCAAAGGCCAGTTCTCAAGGGTCGAGGAGTGGAATTATCAGCTGTCACAGTGACAGAGAACCCTGACATTCCCATAGACAAGGGAGACTTGGGAATAATGCTGTACCAGATACTGAGGGGGCATGAGGACAGGGCAGGCTTTACAAAGCAGTTAAGGTTACACCCAACATCCCAGGAGGGAGGGTCCTGAACTGAGAAAGCCACAAGGGGTCTCTGTCTCTTCAACAGACAAAGCCACAAAGGGTCTGGGAGACATATACAATCTCCCACACACCCAAGGCATGCAACAATGCCACATTTGGATACACTGGAACTTTCCCACAGATGGAACCAGAGGTAAATCAGCCACCCACAGGGCCCAGTGACACAACACTGTCACAGGTAGACGCAGGTAATTTCTACTTGTTCGCTGAACCAAAAGACGTTCAAATGTGGATGACAGGCACACAGCAGCTGAGCTCCAACCACACGCACACATACTAAAATAACAATGAGAGCTCACACCGCGGTAACTCAGATGTATTTCATGGGAAATGATAGGCACAGCCAGCCAAGAGACGGACGCGGAATGGTGTACACTTGGAGCCCCAAACCTGCCTCAAGACACCCCAAAGTCACAAGGGGACACAAGCTCAGAATGTGTGTGATTTACTCATGGTACCACAAAGAAAATGAGACATGCCTCACACACAACCACAATGGGTCCAAAAGCCCCAGATACACTCGACCTGGTCGGTGGCCATCACACAGAAGATGATAGATAACACACAGACAGCCACACAACATTGCTCTAAAGGATCCCAGCTGTTACACACACACACACACACACACACACACACACACACACACACATACACATATACACACACACACACACACATATACACACACACACACACACCACCACCACCACCACCACCACCACCACACGCAGAGCTCAAGCACTTCCAGGGCACAAACACAAAGGGAACCTCGCAGACCCAGGGGACCAGGCACAAGTGGGATGGGGTGGTCAAGTAGGAACACACACGACCCCCACCCGCCGAAATCTCAGGCTCAAAGAAGCTCCCTACCCCAGGCCCCACGACAAACCACCGACCAGAGGAGCTGCCGGGCCTGTCCAGTACTGCGGGGGGTGGGGCTCTCGCAGTGGTCCTTTCATCTGGGGGCCGGGTTAAGGCTCCTCGAGGGGGACGATCCAGGCCTAGGGGAGCTCCCCGCTGCCCATAAGCGTCCCAGGCCGGCAGAGACGCCCCAAGCTTGGGTCTCGCCGCCGGGCTGCAATCCCCCATGCACTAGAGACACGTGTACCCTCTTCTGGTCCCCATCGGGGTCGCTCCTACATGCACCAGCTCTGGAACCCCACTCTGGCCCCCTGCCCCTGCCAGATCGCCGCAATCCCCGCTCTCCACCCCGAGGACCCGTTCTTACTCGAACATGGATGCGGCGCCCCGGCTGCAGGGCAGGACCCGGCCGGCTGCGCTGAGATGGGCCTCCCGGGCCTCGCCTGCCTCGGCCGCCGCCTCCACCGGACCCTGCCGCCCGCACAAAAGGCCGGAGCCGCCGGAGGCCGCCTCAGCGTCAGCGACACCCCCTTCCTGCTCCCGCCCCGCGCGTCACGGCGCCGCCCCCGCCGGGAGGGGGACCTGGACGTGAGCGCGGGCCTAGGCCTAGATGGCTGGGAAAGAG